>NW_022436998.1:4446800-4709840 GCF_009761245.1 Sapajus apella
GGGGGTGCGAGCGGCGCGGGGCGGGGGCTGGGCCGGCCCGGCGGGCGGGCGCGAGGAGAGCAGAGCCCGCGGCGGCGGCGGCGGCGGCGCTGGCGGCGGCGGGCGCGGGGCGAGCGCGCCGAGGGGGCGGAGGAGTTACCGTGGGTTTGTTTACGCATTGCTGCCCGGCTCGGGGCACAGCCCGCACTCCCTGATTGGACACAAACTGGGGCACAGCCTCTCGCCGCCGCCCGCCAGGCCTCCTCGAGCCGCCGCCGCGCAGCTCCCGGAGCGCCCAGCCGGGCACGGCCCACGGCGGAGCCCAGGCCTGGAGGGGACAAGCCGCGGCGGCTGCCCGAGGCGGGCGTGGAGCCCAGCGTTCGCCGGGGGCTCTCAGTCGCCCACCTGTAGTGGCCCGACCTTGGCAAGGAGAAATTTGAAACTTCTCAGGCTGGAGACTTCCTATCGTACAGCCGCGGAAGGGCCACCTTCTCCCTCCACAGACGGAGGAAGTGTGCCCTTGAATAGATGGAAGGCAGCTCGAATGTCAGTGTGCCTCCCTGGCGATGGTCAAGTCCAGGCTTCCCGTATAAGCTGCCCCCCTACCTCAGAGCTCGCAGTTTCTTTTCCCTGGCTCCAGCTTCTTTCCTTCTAATCACAAAGTCCCTGCACCCCGCCCGCCACCCCACCAGAAGTGACCTTGCCGCCCTGATGCTGAAGATCTTCCGATGACTCACCATGGCCTCAAGCCTTAATGCCTCATTCTCACAGCCCCCAACATCTGGGCCTCCACCTTTCAGCCTCCTCTCCACTTTCCTACCCTCACCCCAAAGCCCCTGTTTACGGACACCACCTTAATGTGTGTCCTTTGACGCCTGATTTTGATCCTGCTCTGTTCTCTGCCGGAAAACCCCTTAGCTGCCTCCACCTGTCAAACTCCCTTGGACTCAGCTCCTGTAGCCATTTCCTACCATCTCTGCAGCCTTCCTGCTCCCCCAGGCAGAATCCTCCCTTGTGGCTCGCATCATTCTGACTTGGGGGTCAGTTGTGTGCCTGTACTGTACCCCCACTGATCTGTGAGTTCCTTGAAGAGAAGTCTGCTTTTAACAGAGCTCTGGTGACGGGAGAAATGAAAGCTGTAAGACTAATACTACCTCCGAGTGTCTGCAGCTCTGGTGGGATTGGAAAAATTCAGGAGTCTTTATCAAGAGGGTCTCCTCCTTTATGATGAGGTCCACAAACCTCATCTTGCAAAAGCAAACACTTCCAAAAACTGAGCATGCTCTCTGTTTTTCCTGCGTCTCTGTATCTCCTCCCCACCACACTTAGCTATGTGCCCTCTATACTCATAATGGGCACTTAAGTAACCTTTGAGGAATCAAATGGAATTCTACAGATATGTTCCTTAAGCCAAGGCTGGCGGTGATCAAAGCGAACAGAGAAAATCATGAAAAAATAGACATGAACCCGGTCATTTTACAGCTAATTCCTAGGCTAAGAGCCCTCCAGCCCTGTTAGCTAGTGTGGATTTGTCGCTGTCTGATCAAACACTGAAGTAGACCATGACCCTTCTTGAATCCTGGGACTGCTAGATTTTTGTCTCCGATGCACTGCCTGCAGTCCCATTAGGAAAACTTGCAACTTGGAACTCTGCAAGTGAATCCAAGTGAAAGTAAAGTTTTCTTTCCCAAGTGATTCAATAGCAATAATTTAATGCTGCAAATTAGTTACAAGTGTTGAAAGAACTGAAAGTTCAACTAGGGTAAGGTGAGGCAGTGCTGAGATTAGCAACTGCCGGACGTGGGTCTTCCCTGAGGCTGGAAGGGCAAAGAGGGGAGACTGCCAGAACCCTGAAGGGCTTGTTCAATAAGAGTTGGAGCCACAAAGGAAGTGCAACTACTGCAGGAGATGTCTTTCAAAGTAGAGAATAGGAGTCCCATGGTTTCTCCCTTCCTCCCACCCTCCAGGGCCATTCTGTGGTAGAAAGCAGGAGAATCCAGTGGACAAGATGACAGAGGGCAGGGGTCAGAATCGCTACAAATTATGTGAGAGCAGCAAAAAGAGAATGGATCTGAGAGCCCAGTGGCAAATGACTGGCACCTGGGCTTGGGTGCTGCATCTGGTTGCTTCTTCCTCCAGGCCAGATTCCACAGTGCAGCACGAACTTTCTCTTCCCAAGTCCTGGAATTCTCTCCCTCTTTCTTGTCCCTCTTTGACCTTCTGCTTCCATCACCCTTCTATCCTCCTCTTCTTCTCCATGACTCCCTTTCATTTCCTTTTTCTCTCTCATCTCCTGTACTCTGGCTCTCATTTTTTCTTTATGTACCCATATATATCCTCCTGACTTCTTTTTTTCCCCCTGCAGAGTCTCTTCTCCCCTCTTATTTTCCTATCCCTCCCTGGGCAGGATGGCAGCCTTCTTCAGCATGAAGGAGATGACCGGGTTCCCATGGAAGGAAGAGATTGGGAACTATCACATTGCTGCCTTTACAGGCAGTGTACTAGATATTTTACACACGTTATTTCATTTAATCTTCATCTCCTAGCTGGGCAACATTTAATCTGGTGGCTTTGCTATTTCCTGTTGTAAGGAAGGCTATGTGCCAGTCACCAACAACACTGCTGACGGTTCTTTTACCTTTCCTGTACATGGTCCCTGCACCCTTTCTTCTTCTTTTCCTACATCTTTTCCTTTCATTAGCACAGATACAGGTACTTAGCACAAATCCCAACCACCAACAGTCTAATACATCCCCACTCTAAATCTCCAAAGACAAAGGAGGTGGCATTTCAGCTGGCTCTTGAAGGATGGATAGATTTTCAATAGATGGAAAGAGAGGAAGGGTATTCTTGGTGGAACAGTAAATTACATGGTTTACCTTGTCTGAAACACAAGGAAAAACTAGGAAATGAGGTCATATTTCAGAAACTTGTGCTCAGCTCTCAGTTCTCCAAGACTGTTCAGAAACACAGATTATCCATGAGCATATTAAATATAGGTATGATTTATATAATTAGAATCAGAGTGTTTTAAAGCTAAAAAGAAATTTCAATCTTGTCTGGTCCAACATGCCCAGTTTTAAGTGAGGGAACCAAAGCCTAAAAGACTTAATACCTGGAATATTGTGATGATTAAACATGGGCATTAGAGTTTGACTACCTGTATTCAAATCCCTACTTTAACCAATTTTAGTTTATCTGATCTTGAATTTTCTGAAGTTTCCTCATCTATAAAATAGAGAAAAATGATAGAATCTACTACATTCTAATGATAGAATGAAATATTGTCATATGTAAAATACTCACTCTTACCCAGTTTGGACTGCTATAACAAACTACCGTGAACTGGGTGGCTTAAACAACAAACATTCAGTTCTCACAGTTGTGGAGTCTGGAGGTATGACATCAGGGTACCAGCATGGTCAGGGGTTGGCTGAGGGCCTTTCTTCCTCCTCTGGAGTGCTGACTTCTCATGGTATCCTTACATAGTGAAAAGACATTGAGCCTCAGAGCTCTCTGCCGTTCCTTTTATAAGGGCAGTCATCTCATTAATGAGGACTCCACTCTCATGACTTAATTACTTCCCAAAGGCCCTACCTCCCAATACCGTCATATTGGGGAGTAGGATTTCAACATATGAATTTGAGGGGAGGCGTGAACATTCAGTCAATTATGCACAAGTTATATGGTGCCTGGCATATAGACAGTACTCATTAAATAGAGACATAAAATATTATGGCTTCCTGTGGCTATCCAGCTAGTAAATACCAGAGCTAGAACTGGTCCCCCAAGTTTTTGAGGCCCTAATTTTATGTTCCCTGCATTATTTGAAGTTATGTCTTATGAGGCTTGTTTAACACCATCTGTGAAGATATGGTGCTCCTCTAGTCTGCTGTTTAAAGAAGTGCTCAGTTATCTTTCTAGCTCCAATTTCTCTACATTTCCTGCTTCCTGTTTCTGCCAGCCCTGGTTCCCTCCCAGCAGCCCTCAGCAATCCTAGCATACTGTGAAGTTCCAGGGGAGGAGGGGAGCATGAAAAATAGCAATAAACCTGTATTTTATAGTCAACTGTTTAGGTATAAGTTCTGATATAGTAAAATTTTACTAATTTAAATTTCATAGGGCCAAAAAATGTCATTGAATTAAAGATATTCAAATTATCTGTTATTCTTCAGCCTACAGGGTGTCAACTCTACAAGCTTAAATTTTAGTAGTTCCTCAGGGGGATTCACTGGGACCAAGAAAAAACCTTAAGTTTGGGGTATCTGTCTAATTCTTCAACAAAATTGTGATGGAAGAGAACAAATTTCTTTGTCTTTCCTTTCCTTTCTTAGTCACTGGTCCCACTTTTCAAAACTCCAGCCCCATGACCTTTGCATAGTCTACTGTCTCTGGACTGTAAGCATCTTGAGGCAATGAACCACTGCTTACTTGCCTTTTAATGTCTAGAACCTGCCTGAAGTATAATAGGCAGCCACATGTTGAACTGACTGACTTGAGCACGGCTGCACTTACCGAAGGAATCCCTTCCTCCTCCCCCTTCCAGTCTTCCTCTCCTCAGTTAGTTGTCACCCTGCTACCCTAATGCAGTGGAAAGCATGGCAACAGCTGAATGTGAAATAAATGTACATTTTACATTATGAAGTACATTTAAAGAGGTTTATTTTAGTGGTGTAAAGCCAGGCAGTATTTTAAGAAGATCAGGAAGACATTTTTGGGGCAGCTGGACTTTCCTAACACCTTCACATCACACCACACAAACTGAAGCTTATCTCTCCTATAAATAAAGGCTACTTGACTTTCATTGTTACACATTTTACTTTAGATTTCTTAGGTTAACTGTCGACAGCCTCTATTCTACATATAGGTGTATTAATTATCCTGCCTAAGTTATTTCTTAAAAGGTACTATTTGTCTTAATCTTAGAAAGTGAGTAATTGTCCCACTTTTCTCTTTTACTTCCAGGCCAGACTAATGATTCAATACCTTGGTCACTCACTGCCTTTTGAATTCCTGAAATCTACTTTCTACTTCCTCTAATTCATTTACATGCTTCCTCTAGGAAATTGGAAGGAATCCAAAGGATTAATTCTAGATCAACTTCTCATTTTGTGAAAGAGGAAATTGAAGAACAGAAATGTGTAGTGGCAGAATCTCCAGTTCCCAAAGCATTCATCCCATGCTCCATCCTCTTATTATGTGTCTTTAAAACAGCTAAAGTGAACTTTCCATTGTCAGCTTCCCACCTGACTTCCCTGTTTATGCCAATCACCACCATCCATTGGGTTCTTTAGGATTAAAATTGGTGATCTTTGATGACTGCCTTCTCTTTAGACCTCTACTTCCACTTCAGGATGTCTCTCTTACTTGTCTTTTTTGTCTGAATTTTCCCCATTGTTCAGGGCATTTTCTCTTTACAACCGTTATTACAATAGGTTGCTAATAGTTTCACTGTCTTCAAACTCTTTCTGTCATAGAGTGAACCTAGCAGAAGAACTAACAATATAAGTCAAACAATTTTATAGTTATAGTAAGATGGTGCCATTTTGCCATATAAAATCAAATTCAGCATGCTTTCAGACTATCAATAAAATATGAATTTTTTTGTCAAGCCTTTCTGGTTCTGAAATATATAGCGATAACTAACTGTGTGATCTTGGGCACATTTAAGTTCTACGAACTGCAATGTCCTCAGTCTGTTAACTGGTGATATTATTAGTATATATGCCTAACTCAAAGGCTTGTTTGAAAATTAAATGGGATAACGAATGTAAAGTACTTAATAGTAATAGTTGTAATAACTATTTACTATTGACCAAACATTAGTCTAAGCTGTTTAAATGAATTATGTCACATCAACCCTATAATGTATATACCATTATTATAGCTAGATGAGAAAACTGAGGCCCAGAGAAGTTAAAAAACTTGCCTAAGGTCAACTAGCTAAGAAGTGGCTAAACCAGGATTCACACACCAGTGTGTTACATGGGAATAACTTAGTACAGTACACAGTACTAAGTTAATTTGTTATTTATTATTATTAATATCACTTTAAAGAGAGGAGAAAACCTTTTTATCTGCTTTCCTTGAAGATTTGTTTCTGAAGTTGAGCCTTAGCATCACTTTTGGAAGACACGGATAATTCTTAATAATTAAATGTGCTGAGTACCACTTGTTTCTGCTTCCCAAAGAGAGGCAGGAAGGATGGTTAGGGGTTCTTGCATTGCTTGGACCCTGTAATCACCCTGGTCCTCCCCATCTCCACTTTGCCTTTCATAATATCCTTAATATTATAAAATGGGAATGACACAGGCGATCTCTGACTCAGGCATAGTTCATAGTGACAGGCCAAAGATTTATTCTCTGATTGTCCCTTAAAGTTTCTTTAAAGCTTTCTCATGGATAGAACCAGAAGATTCTCTGTGTGTAGCTCTACTTGTTCTACCTCAGATATTTCTTCCTCAGAAGACAATTTTAAGAAAGGGAATCTCCCCAGTGGCTTCCCAGCAAATAATTCTTTTGGTTTCTACTATAGTTATTTTATTTCTTGCTTTAGGGTATCATTTATACCATGGTCATCAAATGGTCTTATCTAACCATCTTCTGCCTGTTGATGATACTAAAAATAGAACAAAATGCCTTACTACTAGTTTTGAAGTTCCTTTCCAGGTGCCCATGAATTATTATATTTCTGCCTTGTGTATGGCACACCATACCCTCTCTGTTCCTTTCCTTTCCTCAACGTTGTATTCTCCCCCTGAGCATCTAGCTGTTTATATTTGAACATCTAGTCTTTTGGATTCAAGCAAAAATTGACCTTGGCCTTCTAATATGAGATTTTTATAGATCTTAGACTCATAAGACGCTAACCCTGGAAGGACTTTTATAGATAACAGAGGCCAACAGATTCTTTTTCTAGTGAGGAACCAATACCCAGTGAAGCCAAGGGTCAGATGCAACCCTACAAAGCCTATGATGGGAGGAAGCCAGAACCAGACCCAAGACATCTGCTCCATTTGTTTCTTATGAGTTGGAGTAGGATACCTGGAAATAATGAGAAATTCACAAGGGTCTTCTCCCCAAATGTTTTAAGTTTTTGTATCAGTGGTTTTCTTAATACATATTCAGGAGACCTAGAGGAATAGGAATTCCATGATCTAAAACACTGAGGCATAAAGAGACAAGAATTATAGAGCTGGGACTGTGTCACTTAAGGATCATCTTTCTTTCCCAGTGGTACTTTGTACAGTGCCTTCACCTCAGCCAACCCTCAACAATGTTGATGACAATGATGGTTAAGGATGACTATGTCTCATATTTCTCTGTTCTCAGTCCTTTTCTGCCATTTTGTTCTCCATAGCCCCAGCTATTTCTGGGTTTTAAGCCTTCTAGAAACTTGCCTCATCTAGTTTGGAGTTTAATGAGGGCATTGGGTGTGTATTCTGCAGTTGCATTTCATAATTATCACGATGGTAATAACTTCAAATGATTAGGGATCTACTCCCAAGCACACACATACATTTTGAAACCTTTTTAAACTGGAGGAAGTATGTTCCTAATATGTAACCATTTATTGCAAAAAAGAAACATTCTCTGGTTAGATAATCAGAGAAATACTGGATGAAACAAAATTAAACAGTTTAATGTTGATTTGTTTTTATAGGAATTTTCAGGATCTTTAGAACACTAATGTGAATCCTCAATTTCTAAGGGGGGGCAGGGTGATAAAATATGTAGAATTCCCCAAACATCTTTGATCATAAAATCATTTACTCATTGAACATCTTTCTAATGGGACTGTTTCAAATGATCCGATACCTTTCCCTAGGGCTTGTTTCCTTCTGTGTAATGACTAAGACAGTGCCTCTTCTCATTATTTATCATTTCAGGACATATGCTGTTATTTTCAGCCCGAATTTCTGTTATTTTTCATCCCAATTTTCTCTAACCATAAGCTGTTTAACTCTGACCTCATATGTGAGCTGCTCATTTCCCATAATCATCTCAGCTCTCCTGTTCTAATCTACAGTTTTCAAGGTGTACAGAATCAAAAAACTTAACAATAATTACAGTGATGACAACTAACATTTATTGAGTTTGTACTGTGGTCCAGACATTGAGCTAACACATGTTGTAACATCCTTCTTAATTGTCACCACAATGCTATAAGGTCGTTATTGTTAATATTTTCATTTTACACATGAGGAACCTGAAGAGAGCTTATGTAACTTTCCCCAAGAAGGTTGCATGTGGAAGAACTGGAGCTGGGTTTTTAACCTGACTGTGTTCAACTTTTACCTAATACCTAGCATTGCCCTTCCAGTGCTAGTTCTATTTTTTTTTTTTTTTAATAAAAATGTGCTGCCTCTCCAAGCAGAATCCTTTAGAAGCAAAGGGCCCATGGTCCAGCCTTCAGTTCACGCTTCTGTGCTTGGCACAGCACTTGGCATGCTGTAGCCAATACTCCTTTGAAAAGAGAGATTAAGCAACTTGCCAAAACCATTAAGGTAGTAAATGATAGACCCATGTTTGGAACACATAACCACACTCATCACATCCTCTCATGAAGTTCTCATCAGCACCACACTCAGTGCATCAGGTGAGTCCCCTTTCTTTTTCGAGGTCACCCACACTTGGCTTCTGAGCATCCCAAACAGGAAGTTTTGTCCACTCCTACCCCCATGTTCATTTTCCACTCTCCTTATAACAGACAGCGGTCCTAAACCTAGTGAACTAAATGTACTGGTAAATGGCTAATGGGCTAATGGCACTTTGGTGGTTGTCTTTAGGTAATTTTATTGTTAGGAAGATGTTCTAAACCCCAGCACTTTCATTTGGGAGCTTTTCCAGAGGTTGAAATCTCTCAATTTACAATCAAAACGTCAGGGCGGCAGCGAGATGGTGCAGCCAGGTCATGCAGGTAGTGGTGCGCCCCCGCCACCCCGTGGGACCCTTAGTCCCACGCGCTGGCCACGTGCGCGCCCCCGTGGTAGCGTTGGAGGCACCACACAGCATTTCAGGAAGGCGGGCCATCAAAGGGTCTTCATGAGAGAAACGTGGCTGCCTCCCCTCGGGTGCCAATCTGTGGTGGAGGCTGGCTCCCCGCAGAGAACGACCACAATCCGCTGGGTCTTGCACGGCTGGACGCCGCCTGGGCAAGGCTTTAGTGACCGTCTTTCCCTTCGTGACCTTGGCCTCTGTGATAGGCAGGCCCGGCAGCTGCCCCGACGTCCCGGCCAGCTGGAGCCTATTTTCCTTCCTCTAAACTTCATCATGTCAGGTTCGAAGCAAACTGCGGAGAAGCCCCACGAGAAGGCCTGGACATCTCCCTACCCTGGCTCCAAGGTGGAGCGAGGCTCGGTTCCCAATGAGAAAGTGAGCTGACTGGCTGAGTGGTGAGAGTACACGCCCGTGGAATACACTATCAGCTCTGTCTTGGCCGGGCCCGTGTGGGCAGACCCCCAGGTGGGCGAAAGGAACTTGTCTCCTAAGTTTAACGAAAAGGATGGGCATGTGGAGAGAAGGAGCCAGCATGGTCTGTATCAGATTGAGAAGGGAAGACCCAGAAATCCTGCAAGTCAGACAGCATTGGTTGTCAAAGGGCTTTTGGGGCGTTGGGGCCCCAATCATGCTGCAGATCCCATCTTAACCAGGTGGAAAAGGGATAGCAAGGGAAGTGAAATTACCCACCCTATTTCTGGGGAAAATATGGTGCAATTTGTAGCCATCAAAAGGAAGGACTGTGGAGAATGGGCAATCCCAGGGCGGATGGTGGATCCAGGACAGAAAATTAGTACTACTTGAAGAGAGAATTTGGTGAGGAAGCCATGAACTCTCTACAGAAATCTAGGGGAGAAGTGCAGGAGTTGGAGAGACAATTTCACAAACTCTTCAGGAACATTTTGTTATCTGTAACGGCTATGGGGACGATCCTTGGAACACAGATAACTCATGGATAGAGACAGAAGCTGTGAACTACCATGATGAAACCGGTGAAATAATGGGCCACCCTCCACTGGAAGCTGGCGATGATGCCAAGAAAGTGAAATGAGTGGACATGAATGATAAACTCGAGCTTTATGCCAGCCACTCCCAATTTATTCAACTTGTGGCTAAGACACAAGGTGCCCACTAGAGTGAAGACATGTATGCTGATTGCCAGGGATAGTGGCTTGGAGTCTCATATGAGCCAAAGGCCTTCAAATGATCAAGAGTGGATAAGAGGCAAACAGCACAGAAGACAGAGGGACACCCCTTTGGTGATTATTTCCAAAACTGTGCTGTATAAAGGCTTTGTATCAGGGAATAATATTAGACAAATATGGGGAAATGGGATCACAGAATTTTTGGCTTTCCTGTTAGAAGAAGAATATACTCATATGCTGTATATATTGTATACATGGGTTAAACTAAGTTGTACAATTACTACTCTTTGGAGAACTGTAGGAAAAACAATGACATCTTCCTTAATAACCATAGGCTCTACTTTTCATCTCGTTTGTATTTGTCAGTTCTTCCTCCTGATGTTTTAATGTGGCTTAATCTAATGTATAATCTGACTTTTGGGTTAACATTTATTTTTTAAATGTAGCTTTGTGTGGTCTTGCATTCCTTGCTTTTGAGTATGGAAGCTCTCTGGTTTTTCTTTTTTTTTTTTTAGAGCTACAGTTTTACGGGAAAAGTTCAATCTCTATTTTGGTCCACAAGGATCAAGTACTTATGAACCAGACAAAAAAAAAAATGCAGTGACAAAATGAGCTTAGATCCAGCCCTCTGGTTATCAGAACCCTTTCTGTCTGAACAGAATAAACTAAGCTGAAGATACTGGTTTCTTCTCATCTCAGAAGAAGATCCTACAAATGTCGATTCTTGTCATGCAGATGCCTTTATTGGGACATGTATGTAATCCAAGCCAAATGAAAATACAATAATTCACACCTACCTTTTCTCAGTTAAAACAAAAATCCAATATATAAACAGAGAAGATACTTATAGTCAGGTTTCAAACACAGAGACAGCCTCTCTGGCAAGAATGAGGGGATTTCAATAGCAACAAATAGGTCAGAAACCTGTTTTCCTCTTTTGTTTCTCATCGCCTAAAACAAGCCAGTTAAATTTATTTGCAACATATGGAAAATTAACTCAAACCACTATAATGAGCCTTTTATGACTGAGGGAAAAATAGACAATTGCAGGAGTTGATAGCTACATAAGAAGATCACTTCAATAATAGCCGACACTTAAATTCCTCTTACTATGTACAAGCACCTTTTCACATGCTTTATGTATGGTGACTTATTGATTCCTAAGGATCACCCTATAAGGAAGGTACCCTTCTGTTGCAGGTCAGGTTCACTGGAAAGCAGACTCCAAGAGGGAGATTAGATTACAAGATGTTTACCAGGGAGTGGTCTTGGGATCAATACTTGGGAAAAGAAAGAGAAGAAAGCAGGATTCAGCTAAATGAGCAGTTGAGCTGGAATACAGGCCCAATAGAAGCCTCATCCAACTCCATCTGGAACTCCGGAGCTGGGAAGGCCTTTCTAGCTTTCTTTAATTGGAGTGATGGGGTCAGGCCTTTATACCCTGTGTTGATCAGCCATTGGATATAGCTGACCCTGGAAGAAGGCATGACCTCGAGGGAGAGAATTTCTTCAGCCAAGACAATCTCCAAGAGGACTGACAGCTAAGGGCCATCTTCTGGCAATAATCCCAGACACTGAGAAGTGGAATCTGGAAGAAGGGGGTGTGGGGTGCATTGCAGGGTCTACCACATATTATTATCTCGGTTTATGGATTATATAACTGAGGCACAGAGAGGTTACAGAACTTGAATAAAGTTATACAATCAGTAAGTGGTGGAGATAAGAGTAGAGCATAGATCACTGGGCTCCACATTCCACACCCTTGACCACAATACCAGTCTCTTGATAATTACCCTCCTACAGTTACTGGATTCCCTGTGCACTGTTCTTTTAAAGAAAAAAAGAAGTTGTCATACCATTATATCTCTTCCTGCATGCACATTTGATCAGAGTTCCCTTTTCTAAATTTGAAGGACAGTTGCATGATTTTATTTTTCTTTTGAAAAATGTTGTATTTATGTGGGTGATGACAGTTGTGAAAAGTTCACCTATGGATGCTCATCGTTGTTCACACCCAGGAACAAATTTAATACATCACTTTTACTTGAGCATTCTACAACTGCTTCTTTTTAGGATGGAGCCCTTTGTCCTCTATATTAGTCTCCTCTCAATCACTTTTCCAGGTGAGATATACCTTCTGTCTTTATTTAAATAATTTAAGCACCCGGTTTGCCTAGCGTTTTCTGAATGTTCCTGAAACCTACTTCATTTTTATCCTAAAATGTAAAATTCCTTAAATACATTTACATATATTTACTACTCAATTATTGCAAAAACATAAAATAATGTTCTTTAAAAAGTAACAAATTTAATATATCCAGAACAGAATTGTTGATTTTTTCCCCCAGAAAACTGTTCCTCCATCACTCTTCCCTGGTAAGTGGCACCAAAATCCACTCAAATTGGACAAGAAAACAATTATCCTAGATTCCTTGCTTTCCCTGTACCAACATGTCCAGCCCATCTGTAAAATTTACTCAGCTCTACCTCCAATAAAATACATCCAGGGTCAGTTGCTGCTCTGCCACTTCACTTACCACCCTAGACAAGCCACCAACTCTCCTTCTCTAAACTCCAGCAATGGCCTCCCAACAGGCCTTACTTCTGCTCCCCTCCTCCTCCTGCAGGTCATTTCCCCCAAAAAATGAAATGACATTTTTAAAAATGCCAGTCACATCTTGTCCCACCCTCCATTTATTTTTTGAGATGGAGTTTTGCTCTTGTTGCCCAGGCTGGAGTACAATGGCGCGATCTCGATTCACCACAACCTCTGCCTCCTGGATTCAAGTGATTCTCCTGCCTTGGATTCACCATGTTGCCCAGGCTGGAGTACAATGGCGCGATCTCGATTCACCACAACCTCTGCCTCCTGGATTCAAGTGATTCTCCTGCCTTGATTCACCATGCCCAGCTAATTTTGTATTTTTAGTAGTAGAGATGGGGTTTCTTCATATTGGTCAGTCTGGTCTCTAACTCCCGACCTTCCACCTGCCTCGGCCTCCCAAAATGCTGGGATTACAGGCATGAGCCACTGCACCTGGCCTCCCACCATCTTAAAACCACTGGATCACTTCCTTTTGTACATAAAATGCAAACTCCTGACACTAGGCACTTGTTCTGGACAATGCATACTGCTCCAGTCTCACTTGGAAAGCTAGTAACATTCCACTTTTGACTAGGCTGGCCTTCCTCTTCTGAACATACTTCATGCTTGCTTCTGCCCCAAGGCCTTTGCTTTGCTTTTCCCTGCCCAAAATGTCCTTCCCACACAAAATCAGTTCCTTAGGTCATTCAGGTCTCATTCATTTAACAGCCCCTCAAAGAGAGATGTCCGGACCACTTCAGCTAAAGTGACCCATGTAGTCTGTTCCTACTGCCTTGCCATGATTTACTTTCTACACAGTATTTAATACTGGCTCAAATTATCTTCCATATGTTCTGTTTACATTATGAAGAAGAGAGCCTTGCATAAGAGCGAGGATTTTTCTGTCTCATTGACTACTGTAGCACTACTACCAAAATAGTCTCTGGGATATCAACAAATTATTTGTGGAAAATAGCTGCTGTTAACATTTTTTGATATACTCTTTCCGCCTTTTTAAAAAAGTATAAATGTGACTTAAGTTAAAAATTTTTTATTTAGATTTTGAAAAACATTGCAGAACAGTACACATAATTCCTGTGTAGCCCTTAGCCCAGCTTCTGCAAATGTTGACAACTTATTTATTTGTAGTAGTATTATTGAAACTAGAAAATGAACATTGATTTAATACTTTTTACTATTAATTAACCTACAGATCTAATTCGAAATTTTCCAATCATTCCACTAATGTTCCTTTTCTATTCCAAAATCCAATGGTTCCACATTTCATTTATGTCTTTTATTGTATCTCTTTTATTTTCTCCAATCTTGGAAAGTTCCTAAATCTTTTTTGTCTTTCAGAAACTTGTCACTTTCGAGAGTACTGGTCAGCTTTTTAGTAGACTGTCCCTCTACTGACATTTTCTCATGGATAAATTGAAGTTATACATTTTTTGGCAGATGTGATTTGCTTGGGTAGTATATTTAAGAAATTAAGGTGAATTTTTTTAGCATAATCACTACTAGACAGTAAATAGGATATGCTATATATTTTTATGTCACTGTGGAATTTCCAATCACCTTATATTACTTTTGACCCACATTTTTACATTTTTCTGCATATACACACTATATTTAACTTTCCAAACCTTCTCTATAAAGGACTTGAGGTCTAGGAAGTGCTAAATTTCATTACCTATCCTCTCTATTCTCTTTCTTCAAGTTCCTGAGATGACAATGAATGTTGTGTTATCCTGCTGTATCAGTTACCTATTTTCACACAAATACTTCAATCCCAAAACACACTGGCTTGAAACAACAAACATGTAATTAGTCTGTCAGTTTAAAGTTTGACAATTAGGGTTTGACTGGGTGGTTTTTCTGGTCACTGCGGGGCTCATTCCCATGTTTGGGCATTGGGTGGCTATTGGCTGATCTAGGATGACCTTAGATGGGATGATTGAAGAGACTTCTCTGTGTCTCATCTCCCATTTTCTGTCAGATTAATCCAGGGATGATCTCATGGCAATGGCAGAGTAGCAAAGGTCAAATGACAATATACAAGCGTTCTTAAGTCCCAGGCTTGGAATCGACATCGTCATTTTCCCTGGACTCTATCAGACAAAGCAAATGACAACATCAACCTAGATTCAATGAATAGGGAAATGACTCCATGATATAGTTTAGATATCTGTGTCTCCAACACATCTCATGTTGAAATGTAATCCCTAGCATTGAAGGTGGAGCCTGGTGGGAGGTGTTTGGATCATGGTATATCCCTCATGAATGGCTTAGTACCATCCCCTTGGTGATAAGTGAGTTGTCACAAGATCTGGTTGTTTAAAAGTGTGTGGCATCTCCCCCAACTCACTTTCTCTCTCTCTCTCTCTCTCCTGCTCTCCTTCTCCTCTCTCTCTCTCTCACTCTTGCTCTGGCCATGTGACATGACTACTCCTGCTTCACCTTCTCCATGAGTAAAATCTCCCTGAGGCCTCCCCAGAAGCCAAGCAAATGTCAGCAACATGCTTGTACAGCCTGCAGAACCATGAGCCAATTAAACGTCTTTTCTTATAATTACCCAGTCTCAAGTATTTCTTTATGCAATGCAATAATAGCCTAACTCTACTTAACATCTGTAGTGAGAGAAAGTAGAAAGTCACATTGCAAAGGGTATGAATACAGAGGGAGTGAATAATTCAGGGCCATTTGCACAGTCAATAGGCCCACATCCTTGTGCCTTTTTTCTTTCTAACAACTTTGAGATATAATTCACATACTATACAATTCCCCCAATTAAATTGTTCCGTTCAGGCCAGACCTGGTGGCTTATGCCTGTAATCCCAGCATGTTGGGAGGCTGAGGTGAGAGGATCACTTGAAGCCAGAAGTTCAAGATCAGCTTGGGCAACATAGCAAAACCCTGTCTCTACCACAAAAAAAAAAAAAAAAAAAAAAAAAAAGGAAGAGAGAAAGATGGAAAATTTAAAACTTCAGCGTTTAGTTCAATAGTTTTTACTATACTCACAGGTTGTGCAACAAAGACCACAATCTCTTTTTAGAATATTTTCAACGTCCCAGAAGGAAACATTATACCTATTAACAGTCGCTCCCATTTTTTCTCTCTCCATATCCCCCAGTCCTGCCAATCACCAATCTACTTTCTGTCTCTATGGATTTGCCTTTTCTGGACATTTAAAATAAATGGAATCATACAACTATGGTCTTTTGTGACAGACTTCTTTTACTTAGCATATTTTCAAAGGTTTTTTTCATGTTGTCACATATATCAGGACTTTATTGTTTTCTTGTTTTTTGTTTTTTGAGACAGAGTATTGCTCTGTCACCCAGGCTGGAGTGTAGTGGCACAATCTTGGCTCACTGCAGCCTCCACCTCCTGGGTTTGAGCCTCCTGCCTCAGCCTCCTGAATAGCTGGGACTACAGGTGCATACCACCACACTGGCTAGTTTTATGTATTTTTTTTTAGTAGAGACGGGGTTTCACCATGTTGGCCAAAATGGCCTAGATCTCCTGACCTTGTGATCTGCCCACCTCAACCTCCCAAAGTGCTGGGATTACAGGCGTGAGCCACCATGCCTGGCTCATTGCTTTTTATGGCTAAGTATTTATCCATATTGCTATATCACATATTTATCCATTCATTAATTGGTGGACATTTGGGTTCTTTCCACTTTTGGCTATTATTAACAATGCTGTTATGAATATTCATGTACAAGTTTATGTGTAGACATATATTTTCTTTTGTCTTGGGTATACACTTATACCTAGGAGTGGAATTGCTAGGTCACATGGTAACTCTATGTTTAACCTTGAGGAACTGCCAAATTGTTATTCCAAAGTGACTACACCATTTTGCATTTTCTCCAGTCATATATGAGAATTCTAATTTCTCCACATTCTTGCCAACACTTGTTATTGTCTGTCTTTTTTATTATAGTTATGCTAGCAGGCATGAAGTTATGTCTCATTGTGACTTTGTTTTTCGTTTTCTTATGGCTAATGATGTTGAGCATCTTTTCAAGTGCTTATTGACAATTTATATATCTTTTATGGAGAAATGTCTATTCTGATTTTTTGTCCATATTTAATTTGTTAATTACTTTTTAACTATTGAGTTGTAAGAGTTTTTGTTAGTGTATTCTGGATACAAGCCTGTCTTTAAATATATGATTTGCAAATATTTTCTCCCATTCTGTAGGCTGTCTTTTCACTTGCCTAACAGTGTGTCTGAGAAAGCACAACAGTTTTTAATTTTTGTGAAATATAATATTTTGAAATATTTTTGGTCAATTTGCTTTCAGTTTCATATTTAAGAAAGTGCTGCATAATCTACAGTCACAAAGATTTATCCCCATATTTTCATCTAAGAGTTGTAAAGTTTTAGCTCTTACATTTTAGGTCTTTGGTCCATTTTGAGTTGATTTTTGTATACGGTGTTAAGCAGGGGTCCAATTCATTCTTTTTCATGTGGCCATCTGGTTGTCTCAGCACCACTTGTTGAAAGATTGTTCTTTCTCCCATTGAACTGTCTTGGCACCCTTGTCAAAAATCAATTATCTAAATGTGAGTGTTTATTTCTGTACTCTCAATTCAATTTAATTGATCTATTACGTCTATCCTTATGCCTATACCACACTGTATTAATTACTGTAGTAAGTTTTGAAATTGGGGAGAATCTGTCATGCTTTTGCACTTGGTTGTTCCTTATTTTTTTCTGATTATTTTCCAATTCATCTCATAAAACTCAACTCAGACATCTTCTTCTCTAAGAAGCTTTCTCTAACTCACATTGGTAGAGGTGATCTTTTATTCCTTTGTGTGACCTCATATATTTCTCTATTGTAGAATTTCATTAAAATTTATTTTTATTGAAGTCAAAGGCTGTGTCTTATTCATTTTTACATTCCCAGTATCTAGCGTAGTGTCTGATCCACAGTAAGTGCTCAATAAACGTCTACCAAAAAGCATAGAAGAGATAAAGGTTTTGTCTGCTCAACACTGCAGTTTATCTGTTAACATTTCTGGGGATTTTTAGCATAAGTCCAAGAGTATTTGTTCATATTGGTGCAACTTTCTGCCACTTTTCACATCTAGCAATGGTTGGGCAATTGTTCACTTTGATGAATCATTCCAGCTATTCTCAGCATGCTGCTGAACGTTCTCTTTTCATCAGGGCCTTTATCTAATAGGATGACAAACTGATGAAAGTAAAATTATGGGAATTACAAAGTAATAGGGTGATGTGGTTTGCTTCATCGCTTGCTTGCGGTTTGGTACACACAGTCCCTGTGCACCTCCCTTTTCCTTCCTGCACAATAATAACAATAACATACATTTACTCTGTGCCAGGCACCATGCAGGCATTATCATGAATGCTTTCTTATCCAGACCAAAGGAAACATTTTAAGATTGCTTTTTGTTTAGCAAAGAAAAATCTATGTGTGCCACTTCAAACTAACAGCTTTGTGAGTCCAGAAGCTCTTTTCCTTCTTTCTTGGCATTTACTATGGCTGCATGTATATATAATAAGAACCTGAATGAAATAGAAAAGCTGAGAAACATTTTTTCCTTTATCATTAAATAATTCAGAGTGAATTAAGGAGTCAAATACAAATAAAAGCCATTTGATTGAACTCTGTTGAGTTTTACAATGCTAAAATGTACATATGGCAGTGTACTTTCTAGGTGAGAAAAATTTTGCCTTTTAGGAGTTCTTGAAAGGTTTTGATAGTATACACTTTAAGAAATGGAAGATTGTCAAGACTTTCTCCATGGTTATATGACACTTGAATGCTAAAACCACATTTCAGTGAGGTAGGCTTTGTTCCTGTATTTGCCACTAGCTGTAGGAACCTGGGCAAGTTGCTTCACCTATCCAAATTTCCTTATAACTTATAATTCCATAAGTGTTACATTGACAGATACATGCAACAATTTTATGCATTCATTATTGGAGAGAGTATATAGACTTACACTTTTATAAATATACTATATTTTTAAAAAGCAACATTTTCAAAACAAGAATAAGGATTTATATGTGTGAAAAACCTGAATCCTATTATAACTGTAATTTCTTTTAAGAAGGTATTTTAAGAAAATTAGTATATTAGTTATCTATTAGTGCTTAGCAATATTATCAACAATGTATGGCTTGAAACAACACATATTTATTATCTCACAGTTCCTGTGGATCAGAAGTTTGGGTGTAGCTTAGCTGCTTCAGGGAAGCAGAAGGGTGTAATCAAGGTGTTCACTGGGGCTGCTGTCTGACCTGAGGCTTGACTGGGGAGGGATCTGTTTCCAAGCTCATGTGATTGTTGGTCACATTGAGTTCCTTGCAGGTTGTTGCACTAAGGGCCTCAGTTTCTTGCTGGCTACTAACCAGAGGCTATCCTCAGTTTTTGCCACTTGACCCTCTTTGTAGGCCAGCTCACAACATGGCAGCTTGCTCCGTTGGTCAGAAGCAAGTCACAGGTCCCATCCCTACTTAAGGGAGAGGATCCACAAGGCATGAGCACCAGGAAGTTAGGACCATGATGGCCACCAGAGCATCTGTCTACCACAATATGAAAACTACAAAAGATACAAGAGCAGTGGAGTAGGATAACATTCTAGGAGGCACACCATCTCCAACACACACACACACACACACACACACACACACACACACACACACACAGATTGAGAGAGAGAGAGAGAGAGAGAGAGAGAGAGAGAGAGAGAGAGAAACTTTTGCGACAGGGGGAGCATTTGGTTTCTCCCTTATCTATTTCAGGAAATGCTGCCATCCATTGCTCAGTCCTCAAACCCAGCAGATACCTCTGACTGTATTCTCTAGCCAGCCAACCCCCAATCCAATCCATCAATAAGATATCAAAAATGATCCTTCTCCTTATTTTTGCTGCTGCTTACCATTCCCAGTCACCACTGTCTCTCCCCAAGCCATTGTTTGACCACATCTCTCAGTTGGCCTCATGGATAACACTTTGCCCTCTCCTTTATAATCCACCCTTCATACAGCAGCCAGGGTGCTTTTTTAAAAAACATAAATCAGAGTATGTTACTCCTCCACTTAAAACATTCTATTGGCTTCCCATTGAATATAAATCTAAGCTTTTAAATCTGACCTATAGGACTCTGTATAAACTGACACCTGCCTATTTATCTAACCTCATCTGTTCTATTAAAATTTTCTTTATACCCAATTACATTTTTTGATTTGTTATAATTACATACATTTATTTCATAGTCTAAAAATAATTTTAAATAAATAAAATTAGTATTATTAAGTAATCTAACAAATAATACAGTGTTCCCAATATCACTTGAACAGGGTAAAGTAAATTTTAATAAAGTCAAGCATTCGAGGCAAAGTTACTGTTGTTGTCGTTTTTGAGATGGATTCCTGCCTCTGTCACCCAGGCTGGAGTACAATTGTGCAATCTCAGCTCACTGCAACCTCTGCCTCCTGGGTTCAGTGAGAATCAAGTGATTCTCCCAGCTCAGCCTCCCAAATAGTGGGGATTACAGGCATGCACCACCATGCCCAGCTAATTTTTGTATGTTTAGTAGAGATGGGATTTCACCATGTTGGCCAGGCTGGTCTTGAACTCCTGACCTCTGATGTTCCACCCACCTCAGTCTCCCAAAGTGCTGGGATTACAGGTGTGAGCCATGGTGCCCGGCCAAAAGTTTCTTTCTTTCTTTTTTTTTTTTTTAATGTAAGAAACATTTAGCAGTTGTGGCTTTGTGGTTCATGCATTGCATCATGTGTCAGATAGTTTGATCCAAAATGGGATAACCTAAGTTAGATCAAGTTTTGAAATAAGATAAAATCCCACCTGAAACTACTAATATACACTGAATCTACAATAAGAGAACAAGTTTATCTACAAAGTGGTGAGTTTTATTCTTTTGAAGGGGACAGGCAAAGTTTATGTTATATATGACATTATTTGAGGTTAATCAAAATTTGAAGTTAAAAACCATGCCTGTCATAAAATCTAAAATTAATATTACACATTTACACAAGTTAATTTTCTTATATTGCATATTCATTAAAGCCAAAAACATTCACTTTTCAATGATCTAGGTCCAAATCATTTATTTATCATGGCCTACCCAAACCATCTTGGAGTACTGAGATACAGCAGGAGAGCACAGCCTCTGGAGGTAGACTGAAGTTGAATCTGAACTCTGTAGCTCAGTAGCTGAAAGAACTTGCTTAGTATGTTCAAACTTATTGCACCTCAGTTTCCTCGTAAGTAAACAGAGACATTAATACCTACCTCTCAGAGTTACTTTAAAGATTAAAAGACAACTTATTTAGTAGCACATTGTGGAGACTTAGTGTGTGTTATTTTTTTCTTTTTCCATCACTGCTTGGCTAATCCATCTAAAGTACCCTAAATTTATCTGCTTTCTATTTCCATTCCCGTTATATCAGACATAAAATCAACACAGGCAGAAGAAAAGAATTAGAAAAGTATTATAAAGGTAGAGTCATCAAGACGTGTCTAACATAGAGGAAGAATGAGACGGAAGCCACATATGAAATAAAGATTTCAGCTGGAATTGATAAGTCCCATGAGGATGCTGTAAAGATACAGGAAAAACTAATGTGCTTTTTCTACTCATAAACCACTCACCACTTCTGACACCAAAATGGGTATGGGGATGTTTCTCTATATATAAAGCAATCAGTGACAGGAAAAACCAAACTGTTTTTTCCTACTCTGTTACACAGTTACTTATGTAATACTTAAGACAGAACACTTCTGTGACCAGATGTGTGGGGATTTTCCCCTACACACTAAGCAATTCTGCTGCAGACATCAGCTGGGCGTTCTATAATTCAATTCAATTCTGACACTATGTACAACGTGGAGATAGCATCAGATCTCTTAAGTTGAGGACTCAGTCCCACAAGACTGCCCCCCACTTTAGATGCCAATTCAAGCCACAGTTGTGACCTCTGCTTCTGACTGACCAGCTCTCTAAGTTGGAGTTCCCATAACCACCTCCTTGGGTTCAATTAATTTGCTACAGTGGGTCACGAAACTCAGGGAAACATTTTACTTATGTTTACCATTTATTATAAAAGATATTACAGAGGATATAGGTAAACAGCCAGATGGAAAAGATGCATAGGGCAAAGTATATGGGAACGGGTTTGGAGCTTCCATGCTCTCTCCAGGTAAGCCGTCCTCCAGAAATCTCCATGTGTTCAGCCTGTTCTTTTGGGTTTTTAGGGAAGCTTCATTACATAGGCGTGGTTGATTAAATCATTGGCCATTAATGATCAACTTAACCTTCATTCTCTCTCTTTTCCCTGGAATATGGGAGTTCGGGCTGAAAGTCCCAGCACAAGGTAATACTGCCTTGATCTTTCTAATGACTAGTTTCCATCCTGATGTTATCCAGGAGCCCCAATTACCAGTCATGTCATCAGCATGCAAAAGATACTCTTACCACTCCAGAGATTCCAAGTGTTTTTAGGAGCTGTATTTCAGGAAACAGGGATGAAAACCAAATATATGTTTCACGATATCACACATGCTAAGAGAATTTGTATTTACTTGTGAGTAGGTAAATCATGGAAAATGACAGGACAGTTTTTTGGTAAGTGATATTGTCTTAGTCTGTTCCTGATGCTATAACAAAATACTTTAGACTGGGTAATTTGTAGAGAGGAGAACTTTATTTTGCAGGGTAGGCATGGCAGCACCCACTAGTAATCCTGGCACTTTGGGAGGCCAAGGTGGAAGTATCACTTGAGCCTAGGAGTTTGAGACTAGCCTGGGCAACATAGTGAGACCCTGTCTTAAAAAAATAAATTTATTTTCCACAATTCTGGAGGTTAGGAAGTCCAGGATAAGGCACTGATAGATTCCATTTGTAGTGAAGGCTCATTCCCTGCTTCCAAGATGGTGCTTTGTTGCTGTGTCCTCAGACTGCAGAAGAGACAGAAGGTCCAGGAAGCTCTCTGAAGCCCCTTTTTTTAGGGCATTAATCTCATTAATAAGGGTGGGATTAGTCTCTGATGGCCTAACCACCTCCCATAGGCCCCACCTCTTCATACCATCATCTTGGGGTTTAAGTTTCCATATATGAATTTTGGAGGGACACATACATTCAAACCATAACAATATTATTTATTTATTGAATAGTCTTATGTCACTGTTTCCCTTCTCTGCATTTTGAATGTAATGAATATTAATTTGAAATAGAAAATCTGTACTGCTCTTGAAGTTGTTTTAGAAAAATTAATTTTCAGGTATTAAATGTAATGGAAATTAATTACTTATCTTTCTCATAAGAAGTACTTGTTTCCAAACACCACATGTTCTCACTCATAGGTGGGTGCTGAACAATGAGAACACATGGACACAGGGAGGGGAGCACTACACGCTGGGGTCTGTTGGGGGGAAATGGGGGAGGGACATGGGGGTGGGGAGGTGGGGAGAGATAGCCGTGGGCAGAAATGCCAGATATAGGTGAGGGGAGGAAGGAAGCAAATCACACTGCCATGTGTGTATCTATGCAACAATCTAGCATGTTCTTCACATGTATCCCAAAACCTAAAATGCAATAAAAAAAAAAGAAGTACTTGTTTCATCAGAAAAATATTCTTTCACTATTATTTCCAGAGCAGCAGGGCCTTTGATTTTTTCAGGTTCTTTTGGGAGAAAGGATATAGCAGTTACTTGCAGTTTAATGAAGACAATTCTATTATGGCTTCTCACTTTGGGATGCTGTTAGATTGTGTCAGGATGGTGTAGGGAGAATCTTGTATTTATGAGCTCTACATGATCTTGGTGGTTTTAATGGTGTCATATATTCCAAAATCTCACTATACAAGTTTTATTATAGGGAGTTAATACCCTAAGTTATTAGGGTATTAATACCTATTAATCTATAGTTTAATACCTTAGGGTATTAACTCCCTATAATAAAACTTGTATAGTGATATTTTGGAATCTACGACATCATAGATTCAATATATGACACCAAGAAAACCCAGCAAATTTGAAATAGTAGCTAGCTCTGAAACTCTGAGGAGTTTTATTATAGGGAGTTAATACCCTATAATAAAACTTGTATAGTGATACATACCCCACAAAACTTGTGTTAAGTGATACATACCCCACTGTTTCATACCCCACTCATTCACTTTAGTCTGATTTGGTTAATAACCAAGTGAAACAACACCAGTGAAAATTCATTCACTTTCTTTCTTTTTTAACCCTGAAAGCAACAACTTAGTCCTTGGTTAACCACAGATACTCGGATTTTCTCCTACACTTGGATTTTATTGACAGATAGAGCAACCAACTCTTCCAGTTTACTCAGGACTGTACTTGTTTTAGCACCGAAATTTCCATGTCCCAGGAAGCTCTCCATCCAGGAAAAACCAGGACAGTGCTCACCCTATCAGATTTGTTGGTCAAAAATATGTGTTGAGTATCCTCTATGTGCCAGATGTTAGAGTCACAGTGGTGGAAAACACAGACATCATTCCTGCCTTCATAGAACTTAGAAATATGCAACTAGTCCATCCGGATCACATGGGAATTCAACCAAAATGAGTTGACTGTGGTAGACTGGGCTTTGTGATGACTATTATTCAAACAGCCTTTTTGTGTAATTAGTTACTGTTGTTATTCAAGAGGATCCCACTGATTTCTGTATGCTGGTTTTGTATCCTGCCAGCACATTTAAATCTTTTAAACTTTTAATGATTTTAGATGCTCTTGGATTTTTCTATATTATGTAATCTCATTGTGAATGACAAATTTTCTTTCTGTCAAATTCTTTATATCTGTTTTTTTTTTTTGTCTTATTGCTCTGACTAGGACTTCCAGAATGCTATTGAATAGAAGCAGTGATAGCAGATATCCTAATCTTATTACTCAAAGGGAAAGTTTTGAGTTTTACCATTAATCTGATATTTGATGTGAGCTTTTAGGAAGATAGTCATTATAATATTAAGGTTTTCTTCTGTCCCTATTTGCTAAAAGTTGTATTAGAAATTGCTTTTCAATTTCATTGAATAATTTTTCTGTATCTATTAAGAGAATTAGAAATATTTTCCGATTTTGCTGTTAATAGAATGACTTATGTGACAAATCTATATTCTTCCTCTTGCCTGAGCCTCCTGAATAGCTGAGGCCACATGCATGCACCACCACACCTGGCCAATTTTTATATTTTTTGTAGACAGGGTGTTTTGCCATGTTGTCCAGGCTGGTCCCACATCATGTATTCATAAGATAACCCAAGTTGTTCATAATGGCGTGTGTGTGTGCGTGTGTGTGTGTGTGCGTGTGTGTGTGTGTATGTGCACGCTGTTGGATTCAGTTTGCTAATGTTTATGTATTTTTTGCATTTTTGCATATTTGTTAAGATGTAAGATTAATCTAAAATTATTCTTTCTCATGCCATTTTTTCCCAGAAAATTCTTGTGTATCAGTTAGCTTTTGCTGCAAAGAAAAACACTTCAAAATTTAGTTACTTGAAACATAAACATATATTATTTCATATAATTCTCTGCCAGGTGTGAGTGGTTTTTCTGGTCTGAGCTCTGTCAGGTGGCAGCTTGGCTGGAGTCCAGGTCATCTCAGGTAATGGCACTAATATGTCTAGCACTTGGCTGGATGGTTGATTTAGGAGGCCTTGGTTGAGAAGCTTATCTCTACCCCATTTGGGCTCTACACCTCCAATAGACTAGCCCAAAGTTTAGCTTTTTCACCTGGTGGTCCAGGGTTCCCAAGATCAGCTAGAAAAAGCAAGCCCAAATGTGTAAACTTCTCAAGTCTGCTTGTGTCACATTTGCTAGTGCCCCACTGGCTGAAGCAAGTTACATGTCCAAGCCCAAAGACACCTGAGAAGATAACACAAAATATGGGAATTATAGAGGCTCTTTTTGCAAATGATTTATGACACCTTGACTCTTCCTTGATCCTGAGATAGTTGTAGGGCTTCTAAGGCCAAGGACAAAAATTTCTTACAATACTTCCATCACTTCATAGCCTGGCTTCTAGACAAAATTAAGATCTCTTTAAGCAGCCTACATTCATGGAGAGTGGTAGAAAAGTCACCTTAAAGATATGCAAATATCAGTTAATAAAGACTCTCTGGAAGTGCCTGCTTCCCTCCTTTCCTCCCTCCCTCTCTCCCTCCCTCCCTCTCTCCTATTCTCCTTCCTTTTCTCCTTCCTTCCTTCCTTCCTTCCTTCCTTCCTTCCTTCCTTCCTTCCTTCTTCCTTCCTTCCTTCCTTCCTTCCCTCCTTCTTTCCTCCCTTTTCCTTCCTCCCTTCCTTTGTGTTTATTGGGTTCCTATTATGTGCCAGGCATTGTGCTAGGAATTAGGGAAAAATGATGACACATGGTTCAGATTTTGGGCAAACAAAGGAACAGAGAACTACCAGGCTGTGAAAAACTCTTAATGAAGGCTGGGAGCAGAGATATGGAAGGGGTTGACATATTTTTTGTGAGAAGCAGCATTTTAGTAAGAATCTTAAAATATTGTGAGTTTGGAATTATCTATTTTAGATAGATATTTTAAATAAACGTGTATATACATAATTGGTCATACAAAGATATTCATTGTAGTATTGTTTGAAAAAAATGGAAACAATATAAATATATTTGAGCAGAGAAAGGATTGTGTAAGCTATGGTACTTCCATATTATGAAATACCATAAATTGGGCATGGGCACGTGGCTCACACCTGTAATCTTAGCACTTTGGGAGGCTGAGGCAAGTGGATCACCTGAGGTCAGGAATTCAAGACTAGCCTGGCCAACATGGTGAAACACTGTCTCCACTAAAAATACAAAAATTAGCCGGGCGAGGTTGCAGTGAGCCAAGATTGCACCACTGCAGTCCACCTGGGCAACAGAGCCAGACTCCATCCACCCCCCACCCCCCCAAAAAAGTAGAATGATATAAATTGACATGTTAAGAAAGTAATATATTGTTATTGGAAAAAGAAAAGAAATTTTTTTTTTTTTTTTTTTTTTTTTTTTTTTTTTTTTTGAGACAGAGTTTCACTCTTGTTACCCAGGCTGGAGTGCAATGGCGCGATCTCGGCTCACCGCAACCTCCGCCTCCTGGGTTCAGGCAATTCTCCTGCCTCAGCCTCCTGAGTAGCTGGGATTACAGGCACGCGCCACCATGCCCAGCTGAATTTTTGTATTTTTAGTAGAGACGGGGTTTCACCATGTTGACCAGGATGGTCTCGATCTCTTGACCTCGTGATCCACCCGCCTCGGCCTCCCAAAGTGCTGGGATAAGGGAAGTTTTTAAACAATATGCATATGATAATATTATTTCGTTAAAAAATCTATATGTGAGTATATATGTGCATGTGTGTGTGTAGTGAGTGTGTGTGTGCATGTGTGTGAAAATAAAAAAAGAAAACCCAGCAAATATGAAATAGTAGCTATCTCTGAAACTCTGAGGAGCGAGATTAGTGGGAGGATGTGATGAGACCTTTTTTTTTCTCTTTTACTTTATATATAATTTGAGTACAATTTGAATTTTGAAAAAGAACATATATTACTTTTTTGGTAATTTTAAAAATAAACTCTATTTTAGATTTACAGAACAATTTAGAAGATGGTACACAGAGTTCTCATGCACCCCATACCTAGTACTCCCTATTAACATCTTTCATCCATATGGCACATTTGCCACAATTGATGAACCAGGATTGACACATTATTACTAACTACAGTCCTGATAATTGAAAAATCTTACTAGAAAAGTACAGAGAGAATGGGAGATGGGGGCCTAATCTAAATGCCTGCTTCAGAAATGCTGGAATAGTCAGGCATCGCTCCAGACACATATTAGCGTGGGGACCTTTATTCCTGGGATACATGGTGAAGGTCTTCGAAGTTGATGGTCAGATCCTAGGACACCTGGGTCATATGGCTCAACCGAGAGGACGTAAAAAGGTTCACAATCTCTGGGATCAGTATGCCTCCAAGAAGGCAGAAAATTTAGTGTGAGAAAAAATATATTTCTGAGTGCTCAACACATGGATCTGGTTGGCGACTCTTAAACCAGCTCTCCCACTCCATTCCCACTCTCCAGAGCTCATTTCAAGTTCTTCTGCAGAGTAGGCTAAGCAAGAGAGGCAGGGCATCCTAAGAGCGTAAAAATAACTGTTATCAACGGCTTTCCCAGATCTCAAAGACTGGATGAAAATATTGTCCCAGCTTCTAGAACTTCTTCAGTGAGGGCAGCAAGGGCAGCAGAGCCCAGCACCACAGGCTCTGGCGAATGTGGCCACGGTGAGGGAGTACAGTGGGGTCCACGCATGTGTTAGAAGAGGCAGTGCAGACAACAGGAAAAGGGCTCGCTAGAAAAGGGTAAGCTGGGAAGCTTTGGGTGCCAAATATAACCTCTTGAGATGGGTGGATGCAAATGCCTTTGCACTTTTTACCCAAGCCTCATAGATGCCAAAACTGGTGTAGCTAAGGGAAACAAGGACTTAAGGCACAAGCAGTGACCTTCAATAATGCAGCCATGGTAACAGGAGTTCCTGCGCCTTCTCCTGCGCTCCCAAAAGCACTGGGTATGTGCCAGTTGGAGTTGCACCTGTCGGCCTCTGTTTCTCCCATTAGACTGAACTCCTGGAGGTTAAAGGCCAAGGCCTGTTCAGTCTTTTATATTTCTTCCATATTTGTATTTCCTACAGATTTATTCCAGTATGTGCTTGACACGGGTTTATTGAGTTCAGCAGTGAGCCTGCACTGATATCTTACAATAAGGAGGGAAGCCAGAAAATTAGACCAAGTGATAAGAACCAGGAACTTACCCCCAAAGAAGGATTTAAACAAACTGTAGCAATTCTTCTTGAAACATGCCACATACAGAAACGACAAGTTTGGGTTAATACTAATTCTTTCTTAGAAAAGCTAGTTTTTTAATCCACAGGGAAAGAAATACATTGCATTTTATCCTAAGTGGTGATCAGGAATAGCTACGGAAAGTGGCTGTGGGTGAACCGTTACATAACAATGACAACATGATTGAATTCAGAATCTGGCGGGTGGGGTGGGGGGGGATTTTTTTTTTAATCCCAGTAAGATGCTTAAGTTTTAAAAGGAAATAAAGCTAAAGTGCTAGATTGAAATAAATACCTGTAGTTACATTTTAAAAATAATACGAAGAGAATCTGAAGACTTTACAAATACTTTTGTGAGAAATAAATGTCACCAATTTTACAAATTAGATGTTTGTAGGAAAAAATCACATTTTGTTCACTAAGGGAAATCAGGGAGGTAAAATAAAAAGGGTTCATGGGAGAAGGGAAAAATTCCACAAATGAAAGAAACAGAAAAGCATATAACTTCTGTCAGATCAAGTTCCTATTAGCAATTAGGCAGAAATTAAAGAATCACATACAACAAAGAATACCATTTTTAATATGAAACAGCTGTGAGTGACTAGGACCCTATGGAATAAGTCACTTGAGCTATGAGATCAAGGATTACTAAATTAAGCATAAACTACTTGGGATAAATTTTTCTGTAAGGAGAAATCATGTTTGAAAAATCCTTTAGGAATCCTCAAGTGGTTACATCTACTTATAGTGAAGGGAAACTATGGATGTGGTAGATTTGGACTATTATCAGCCTTTGTCTAGATTCACACACTATAGACATGTTGAGATTTTGTGAAACTGAGGGAAATGTTTCGTCAAGGGCAGATTGTTGTTTTTGAGACAGAAAACATATAAAGCTAAATAAATGGATGCCTTTTAGTGGTACTAAATACAGATGGCAATCTTACTTAATTTCTCTATGAATACCCTGGTAAGACAAAACCTCCAAATTTTCAAATAATAGTTACTCTGTGAAAATGAAACCTAGGATGTTCTTCAGCTGGTCTCTTGTGACCTGGTGTAAGCACACCACAGGAGCCTCGGGGTAAGCAAGGGTTAGGTACTCACATGGCCAAATAATCTGGTTTATTCTTCTTTTTTCCCCCATTTATTTATTTTATTGCATTTTAGGTTTTGGGGTACATGTGAAGAACATGCAAAATTGTTGCATAGGAACACATGTGGCAGTGTGATTTGCTGCCTTCCTCCCCATCACCTACATCTGGCATTTCTCCCCTTGCTGTCTCTCCCCAGCTTCCCACCCCCCACCGTCCCTCCCCTATTTCCCCCCAACTGACTCCAGTGTGTAGTGCTCCCCTCGCTGTGTCCATGTGTTCTCATTGTTCAACACCCGCCTATGAGTGAGAACATGTGGTGTTTGATCTTCTGCTCTTCTGTCAGTTTGCTGAGAATGATGGTTTCCAGGTTCATCCATGTCCCTACAAAGGACCCAAACTCATCGTTTTTGATGGCTGCATAATATTCCGTGGTGTATATGTGCCACATTTTCCCTATCCAGTCTATCGTCGATGGGCATTTGGGTTGGTTCCAGGTCTTTGCTATTGTAAACAGTGCTGCAATGAACATTCGTGTGCACGTGTCCTTATAGTAGAACGATTTGTAATCCTTTGGATATATACCCAGTAATTGGATTGCTGGGTCAAATGGAATTCCTATTTCTAGGTCCTTCAGGAATCGCCACACTGTCTTCCACAATGGTTGAACTAATTTACACTCCCACCAACAGTGTAAAAGTGTTCCTATTTCTCCACATCCTCTCCAGCGTCTGTTGTCTCCAGATTTTTTAATGATCGCCATTCTAACTGGCGTGAGATGGTATCTCAATGTAGTTTTGATTTGCATTTCTCTGATGACCAGTGATGATGAGCATTTTTTCATATATTTGTTGGCCTCATGTATGTCTTGTTTTGTAAAGTGTCTGTTCATATCCCATATCCTTTGCCCACTTTTGAATGGGCTTGTTAGTTTTTTTCTTGTAAATCTGTTTTAGTTCTTTGTAAATTCTGGATATCAGCCCTTTGTCAGATGGGTAAACTGCAAAAATTTTTTCCCAATCTGTTGGTTGCCGATTCACTCTAATGATTGTTTCTTTTGCTGTGCAGAAGCTGTGGAGTTTGATTAGGTCCCATTTGTCTATTTTGACTTTTGTTGTCAATGCTTTTGGTGTTTTGGTCATGAAGTCCTTGCCTACGCCTATGTCCTGAATGGTTTTGCCTAGATTTTCTTCTAGGGTTTTTATGGTGTTAGGTCTTATGTTTAAGTCTTTAATCCATCTGGAGTTAATTTTAGTGTAAGGTGTCAGGAAGGGGTCCAGTTTCTGCTTTCTGCACATGGCTAGCCAGCTTTCCCAACACCATTTATTGAACAGGGAATCCTTTCCCCATTGCTTGTTTTTGTCTGGTTTGTCAAAGATCAGATGGTTGTAGATATGTTGTGTTGCCTCCGAGACCTCTGTTCTGTTCCATTGGTCTATATCTCTGTTTTGGTACCAGTACCATGCTGTTTTGATTACTGTAGCCTTGTAGTATAGTTTGAAGTCTGGTAGTGTGATGCCCTCTGCTTTGTTCTTTTAAATTCCTGGACACTTGCATCCTGCCAAGCCTAAACCAGGAAGAAGCCGAAACCCTGAACAGACCCATAACAAGGTCTGAAGTTGAGGCAGCAATTAAGAGCTTACCACCCAAAAAAAGCCCAGGTCCAGATGGGTTCACAGCTGAATTCTACCAGACATACAAAGAGGAGCTGGTACCATTTCTTCTGAAACTATTCCAAACAATACAAAAAGAGGGAACTCTTCCCAAATCATTTTATGAGACCAACATCATCCTGATTCCAAAACCCTGCAGAGACTCAACAAGAAAATAAAACTTCAGGCCAATATCCATGATGAACATAGATGCAAAAATCTTCAATAAAATACTGACAAGCCGATTGCAACAGCACATCAAAAAGCTTATCCACCATGATCAAGTAGGCTTCATCCCGGGGATGCAAGGCTGGTTCAACATACGCAAGTCTGTAAACATAATTCACCACATAAACAGAACCAAAGACAAAAACCACATGATTATCTCAATTGATGCAGAGAAGGCCTTTGACAAAATTCAACAGCCCTTTATGCTAAAAACACTCAGTAAGCTAGGTATCGATGGAACGTATCTCAAAATAATAAAAGCTATTTATGACAAACCAACAGCCAATATCATACTGAATGGGCAAAAACTGGAAGCATTCCCCTTGAAATGTGGCACCAGACAAGGATGCCCTCTCTCACCACTGCTATTCAATATAGTATTAGAAGTTCTAGCCAGAGCAATCAGGCAAGAAAAAGAAATAAAGGGCATTCAAATAGGAAAGGAGGAAGTCAAATTGTCTCTATTTGCAGACGACATGATTGTATATCTAGAAGACCCCATCGTCTCAGCCCCAAACCTCCTGAAACTGATAAGCAAGTTCAGCAAAGTCTCAGGATACAAAATCAATGTGCAAAATTCACATGCATTCCTATACGCCAATAACGGACTTAAAGAGAGCCAAATCAAGAACAAACTTCCATTCACAATTGCCACAAAGAGAATAAAATACCTAGGAATACAACTAACAAGGAATGTAAAGGACCTCTTCAAGGAGAACTACAAGCCACTGCTCAACGAAATAAAAGAGGACACAAACAGATGGAGAAACATTCCATGTTCATGGTTAGGAAGAATCAATATCGTGAAAATGGCCATACTGCCCAAAGTAATTTACAGATTCAATGCTATCCCCATCAAGCTACCAATGACCTTCTTCGCAGAACTGGAAAAAACCACCTTAAACTTCATATGGAACCAAAAGAGAGCCCGCATAGCCAAGTCAATTCTAATCTGGTTTATTCTTTAAGGATGTTGGCTTTGTGCTTTAAAGATGTTACTCCCTGCCTGGTAGTCTGATCAAAGGAGAGCTACAAATTAAGTTCTCCTAGATGAGTAGTTCTCAAACTTTTTGGTCCCAGAACCAAAAAATTAAAATTTATTGAGGACTCCAAAGAGCTATTTATTAGTTTAAGAATCACAATAAACTCATTACCTGTTAATGTAAATAAAACCATTTTAATTGACTATATTTTTCAAATAAAAAGAATGGCATTGCATATGAGCAAATGTATATACTGTAAATGACATGTATATGTGAGATGATACTATGTCTATACATACATAAGAAAATTAGAACATGTATATTAAATATATATATATGTTAAATTTAAAAAAAAAAAAAAAAAGAATGGCATTGTTTTTTATTTTTATTTTTTGAGACAGGGTCTCACTTTGCCACCCAGCTTGGAATTTAGTGATGCAGTCTTGCCTCACTGCAGCCTCAAGCTCCTGGGTTCAAGTTATTGCCTCCCAACTCAGCCTCCCAAGTAGCTGGGACTATAGAAGTGCACCACACTTAGCTAATTTTTTATTTTTTGTAGAGACAGAGTCCTGCCATGTTGCCTAGTTTGGTCTCGAATGCCTGAGCTCAAGCGATCCACCCACCTCAGCCTCCCAAAGTGCTGGGATTACAGGCATGAGCCACTGTGCCAGGCCCAGTATTGTTTATTTTTGTAAATCTCTTTAATGTATGACATGAGTTGTATTTTTGTAGGTTTCTTTTTTTTGTAGATTTCTTTAATGTATGTAAAAGTTGGTTGAATATATTTGTTTCTACATTCAAGCTGTTGCAATACTGTTTTAAATGAAGTATATGAAGAAAATCTGGCCTCATAGAAATGTGTAGCTGGAAAAGGAGTTTATTTTCATAGTCTTTTGAGATAATTGTGGATATTCTTCTTTGATATACACCAAAACTCAACAAGTGGTAGTTTTTTAGTTGCAATGTAGAATCTGAAATCATATCAATTAACTTTTGATGTTCTGTTATACTAAAATTTGTTGGTTTATCCTTCATTTTGAATGTGGTTAAAAATATTTAAATGTGTACATAATTTATATCACGTGAACTATTCACCTGGAAAAGTCTTTAGATATTCTGAAGCTGTTCAGTTCTCAGTGAAACATACAAGTTTTCCAAAATTTTAGTTTTTTTTGAAAACTAGAATTTTGTCATTGGCAACAAATTCCATGTTTTATTTTTTCAAAGTGATAGGCTCACTTCATTCTGGAAAAAAATGTGTGCCAGCTCCTATAGTCATATTTTGTCATTCTTTCGAGTAAAACTTGTGTTTCATGAAAAAAAGCTGTGTAGCTCACAATGCAATTGCACAAGTGTGTTTTCTTAAGACAACCTTCATATTTCTAATGATGCAGAAGTGATTTATATGTAGTTCTCATTTTGTCACCCAGGATATTAAAAAGACATGTTCTGAAGGTCAAAACTCAATAAAATTAATTATTTATACTGCTTAATCAAGGACATCTTAAATGAAATTAGATTTTTAAAAACTATGAGTGCATGGTGGTGAATACAGTGACTACTAGTGCTAAGACACCAGCAGTTTTAACCACCATTGCTTTTGTACCGTCTGTATTAATCCAGCAGAGCAAAAAACGCAAATGATTTCTCACTATTATTATGAAAATACTTTATGCTTTAGTGACCATCTGAGAGGGTCTCAGGGACCTGAAGGGTTGTGTACCACACTTTAAACACTGTGTACATTGCTTCACCTAAGATAGCCAAGAAAAGGTTCAGTCTCATCTTACTAGTATTAGAAACTAAATACAAGGTATTTCATAAAACAATAAATATCTGCTTCTCTAGAAACATCTCTTCTGCAGTTGACATGTCTGTGTTTACACATAGGACAATTATTTGGAGAATAGTAACTATAATTATTCAGGGTTGGAGGAGCCACCTATAAGAGAAGAAAGCCTAAAATAATTAGAATGTTACTTCGGAAAGAGAGGGGTTTGTCTCTAGTTTAAAAGGTCATGATTTCATTTGGTTGGTATTTTTCAAGCACTTGTAGAATTCTATGTATGATATAAAGAGGCATATTCCTAGGGTCCTGCTCTTATAAGAGCTTGAATGTGGTTGGTAAGGCAGGATATATAAATGTAGTAAGGGAAATGAGAATCTAAGAGCTAAATGGAGACAGAAGACAACAACATCAGAATTTGCAGCAAGCAAACGTGATTCAAAGCTTAATGAAGATCAGGGCTCTGCAGTCCCAGGTGAATCTCACCAGTCCTAGCCTCAAGCTAGAGCTGCCGTCCTACTGCCAAGAGCCTGCCCTCACCTCCAACCTCCTTTCCACCCAGTCCTGCCACCAGTGAGATTTCAGACTAGCAGGACAGAAGCTTTCTCCTGATCAGTGTGGCAGGGTAATTAGGGAGCTCTGAACATGGGTTTGTTCCTGCTAGGCCTTCCTTGATGGTCCCAGCCTCTAGTGTGTTTGCAGGGCTACATTTCAGAAGCTTCTTGAGGTCACACTCTTTTCCCTGATTTTGTAAAAGTCTAAACGTTTAAATTGAGAGGTTGATGCCAAGTGGCATACGTAGGGAAGGATGAAGCTGAAGTAGGCGAGAGGAAGCGATCCCTGAAGATGGAACAGGGCTTTAGTTGATGAGGCAGAGCTCCAGGTCGAGGGTGGAACCCCAGAGGAGCTGGCTGTGGGGGCACCGAAGGAGGCTGCCTTGTGCCCGTTACTGAACCAACATTCATGGAGTGACCACTATGAGTCAGGTGCTGTGTAGAGAGAACCCTGGTGATAAGGGTATAGTGGCTGCCCTGAGAACCTCCTTAAACAGTTTTTAAGCTTGATTACTTCACTTTCTCACTCCAGATGTCTTTATGTACTGACAAGCTAGAAAGCTCTTTTAATCCTCGTCATACTGTGCAGTGGCTTTACTGCACCTCCCACCTAGATGGCACTCCCTATATTGCTTTCTAAAAATATGATAGGTTCATGGAGAGTTGGTGAGCTTTTAGAGGTAGAGGAGAAAAACCTAAGAATACTCCAAGGTGATCCTGAAGGTCTGCTTGGGAAGGTTCAGAAGGAGACAGAGTATAATGTTCCTTCTGTTGAACATGAAGGAGAAAATAAGCAAAACAAGATTGCAGACAGGTACTTTCCCAAGAGGAATGCTTTGAAAAGGCCCAAGTTGAAAGTAGACCTTCACACTGTGGAACAGCAAGCGTGTCAAAACCTGCTCAAAAGTTCCCAGTAAGGTTTTGATTAGACACTTGGTTATTGGTCAATGTGATGGTAAAATGCCTTATGCCAGGCTACTGGGGATTGCCATGAAGAAGAAACAGGACCGCCCTAATAAAGAGACAGGGGAAAAAAACAATGGAGACTGAAGAGTGGGAGAGAGGTGGTTTTCCAGTGTATGCACCAAACCCAAACTATCTCTAATCTTTTACTCCGTCCTTCTAGCTCTCCACAGGTTGTTGGTCTCCTCATCACTCCAGTTGTGGCACTGGAAAACCTTTTCCATTCATGGCTTGTTTGGCCCATTCCTGGTGGCATAACTTGGAGAATTAAGGGCCGTTTCCAAGAAACTAGGATTCATAACTTTCTGGGCATGCTGCAGAATGAGTGAGCCTACCTGGAGTCTATTTGAATATGTGTCTCTAGCCTAATGGAAAGGAATTTTTTCCAAGAAAGTGAGGTGAGGTGTACAAACTTGGTTCCAAGAAAGTGAGGTGAGGTGTACAAACTTGGTTCCAAGAAAAGAGATTGAGTTTGGAGAAGTGGGGTCATTCTCAACATAATTAGAGGTATACCAGGGTGATTTAGGGAAAGAATTTAGCAAGTGTAAAAAGATGAGCTATTAACTAGGAGAGAAGTTATTTTCAATACATATGACTAATAAAAGACAGATTCCTGAGTATATAAAGAATTGCTAAAGAAATAAAAACTCAGCAAAGTTGAACAAAATATAGTCACAGACATCTCACAAAAGAACAAACAGAAAGGATTAATAAGCCTAAGAAAATATCCGCAATTCCATTAATGAGTAAAATGGCCATTAAAGCCATAATGAGATACTAATTAATGATCACCAAATTGGAAGAAATTAGCTGAATGATGTCACATGTCGGCCCAGATATGGAGTAAAGTGACTTTTCATACAATACTAGAAAAACGGTAAATTGGAAAATACTTTGGTATTACCTAGTAAAGCTGAACATTTTGTACACCATGACCCAGGAATTATTTTAGGAGTAGGAATATACCCTAGATGAACTCTTGTGTATGTATACCAGAGAAGATGTTAACAAATAGTCCATGGCAGCATTGTTCATAATATTTTTTAATAAACTGGAAAAACTTAAAATCCAATAGTAGTAAAATGTATAAATAAATGTATACTCACACAATGGAAGAGTCTATAAAAATGAAAATGAAAAAACTACAGCTATCCACATTAATATGAATGAATCTCAAAAGCAATACTGAGTGATGAAAACAAGCCACTGAATGATTTATTTTATGTGAAGTTCAACAAACAGGCAAAGCTAAGTAATGCATAGTTAGGCATACCAACTCCTGTGGTAAAACTCTGGAGAACGCAAGAGGGGAGCACGGTGACTCATTCCAGTAATCCCAGCACTTTGGAAGGCCAAGGTGGGTGGATCCCTTGAGCTCAGGAGTTTGAAAGCAGCCTGAGCAACATGGTGAAACCCCGTCTCCACAAAAAATACAAAATTATTCAGGTGTAGAAACCTCTAGGGAACTTTCAAAGTATTGGGAATGTTATATTTCTTAAGGTAGGTTAGTTTAATTTTAAAATTATTATTACTTTAAAATTATGCATTATGTATACTCTTACATAATATAGCTTACGATAAAATTATAACTTGGAAAAATAATCTGATTGAGAAATTAACAGTATCTTTCTTTGTTGGCTAGAGGTTTATCATGAAAAATTAAGAGATATTTTATTTCCCCTCTCCTATCTGGTAGGTAGTTTCCAGACATGGCACAATCCTTTCTATCTTGCATGTCATTTTGCACTATGACTTTGCATGTCACTCATCAAAAGGTAGAGTCTATTTTCTTGCCCCTGGAATCTGGGTTGACCCTGCGACTTGCTTTTGTCAACAGGATGTGGTGAAAATAACATTGTGCAACTTCTGAGGCTAAGCCTCAAGAGAACATACAGCTTCTGTTTTTACCCTCATGGAATCCTGAGCCCACCATGCCATGAAGACAGCCAGAGGGAAGATCATGTGGGAAAAGAGGCCTAGTCATCACAGCTGTCTCATCTGAGCCAACCCCTAGCCAATGCACCTGCTGAATATAGCCACATGAGTTAGTCCAGGCAGACCAGCAGAAAAATAACCCAGCCAACCTCCAAAATCATGAGATGTAAGAAAATCATTGTTGTTTTCAGCTATTAAGTTTTGAGAAGGTTTATTAAACAGCAATAGATAATGAATACAGTCCCCCATACTAGAACCTGTGATTGGTGATTCCCCATAAAAGAACATGAAGGCAGCCCACCCAGAGGAATGCCTTACACCACACAGACATTGGAGAATCAGCACTGGACAGAGGCACCACATTGTAGAAGGACCAATGACAACAATGGCAACTAAATGGAATTAGATCCAAGTACTGCCCCGATTTTCCAGGTGCTTTTGAGCCCAAGGGTTGTTATATGATCCTACTCACTTATAACAGACACTTCTAGCCTCAAGCTATGTAGACTTAGAGTCAGATTTCATTCAGAAAAAGTGAGCAAAAGTGCTATGTCTTTAAGCGAGTGTCATGAACAATTCACATGTCATATAACCAGCATGCATGGCTGGGATTATCCCTGATTCCTCTGCTACTTCCTGCCACCTCCCAAACCCTTTAGGATTTGGGCCAGAATCTTCATAGAGACAATGACAAGAAGAGGTATCACAACTTCTGAACTAAATGGAGAAACTAGGAGCACAAGACGTAACTGCTTATGAGCTGGGCACATCAGTTTGGGTTGAGGGAATTTTCCTCAATCCAGGAGTTAACTGTTGCCAAAGCTTGGATTTGGGGATTAAGAACAAAAGTGAACGTCTTATACAATGGAAAGGAAAAAGGAACAGTGGTGGAATATTTGGGCTTCACTCCAGTCTGGGCAGTGGGCCTACATTGAGCAGTACTCAGAAAGAGACAATATAGAACCTGCGAGAGTCCTCATTCTGACCCCAAGGATAGATGTCTAGGGGGAAAGCAAGCCTGGCGAGGCCTGAGGAATCGCAGCAGTCATCAATGCTTGCAGCTCTCCCACCATTGAGAGAACCTTGGAGGGTCAGTAGGATTAATGTAAACAGATAATGAGTACTATGGGGCCAAGATGTGTACAACAATGTGAGTGTCTGTCCATGACTCAGCAGGAAACAGATGATCCACTCAAGCTAGGTAATTAAAGAGAGTTTAATAAAATGTTGATTTCAGTGATGTGGACAGGGCTTATGGAATGTGATAAGGGATGGTGCAGAATCCTGGAGCAATGAGTGAAGAGGGAGCCTTTACCAGCCTGAAGGGGAAGGGGGAAAAACAGTTACAAGAGCTTGAGGAATGAGAAATACAGAGAAAGCTGCCTGGCAGGAGCTGTGAATCTGTGGCTTTTCAGAGATCCTGCTGATACACACCACACCTTGGCCAAATCCATCTGATGCCAGAGGGCAGAGGAGCCTGGTTAACGTAGACCTCTACAGATCAGTCTACAGGGGCACAGAGTGGAGTGGAGGGGAAAGTGGAAATGGGAAATCAAGTAGAAGATATCAGCACAGAGTACACAGCAGGACAGTCAGTATGGCTTTGCATCTTCCTCCTGACAATGAGGCTCTACCTCCCACAGATAAAAATAGAAAAAAGGCAGGGTAGAGATGTAGGGATGGGTGGTGGCTTGGGGTCTGTTATGGTCAAGATTATTACTTATTTTTTGTAAAAGAATACTAATACTTGTATCTTTTTAAAAAGTTTACTGTTTATTATTATAAAAAAATGCATGCTCATTTGTAGCTGCAACCAATCAACAAAATACAGAAAAATCAGAAGAAGGAAACAAAATGCAATGGTAATCTTTAATCTCATCACCCAGAGATAATAACCATTTGCATTTTGGTGTGCCTCCTTCTATTGTTTTTGTCTGTGTGTATGTATATGTATGTGTGTGTGCAAAGGTATACACATATACCTTCCTGTATACACATATACATTTGCACACACACATACATATACATGCACACAAACACATATATGTGTGTTTTATATACCTATAGGTTACTTAAAAAATAATTGAACACATCACAAAATTCATTATATTGTACAACTTTTACTAGTAGATATTTGTCAAAAACCTTATGTTTTTACTGCCTTTTCTTTGTTGACTTAGGAAACAAAGGAACAAATCCAGGCTGTCACTGGTGGTGGCGATATGCTAAGATGACAGAGCACAGAATTGATGAGTGCCATGTGGCAGGAGGGGCACGTATGAAGCATTCGTAAGAGGAGAGAAATAACTCTGAGAGTTTCTTTACAAATAGATTTTGATTACATGTTCACTTGCAACTTAGCTACTGAATAAGTCATTTTGGTAAATATCCATTTCTTTATGAATAACTGTATTTTCAAAGTTAAGATCTATCATATATACAGTTTATAGCTTGCTCTTCTCATCTGTCATTATACTGTGACTATTTTCCTGTGTCATTAAATATTATTGTGTGAAAAGTGTTATCACTCTATTCACAGTCCCCGAAAGGGACCACCCTGATTATCACAAGATCCTGCTCCTCTCCTAACCCTTTTAGTCATAGTTGTTTGGACCAGAGATAGGCCAGCAGGAGAAAAACCATGGGCCCAGCTATGCCAATCAGTTAGTTTCAAGATGTTAGCCTGAGGGACACAGGCTGTGGTGAACATCTTCTTCATAAATTTGTGTGTATATGTATGATTATTTCCTTAGGGCACATTCTCGGAAGGTCAGTTACCTAGTCAGAAAGAATGGCGATGTTAAAAATTCTGATATATATTGCCAAGTAACTCCAGGAAAATTGTAGAATGCATATCTTTATGTGTTATAAAATGCCTTGCTGATATCCCCTTTTAAATTTGCATTAGGATAGAAATGTTAATTTATTTGAGAAGTCATCCATTAACATGGTTCTGATTAAAAGGGCATAATAAAAAGCTCACAAAAGGGGCTTTGTCAGGCTGTTTCCCTATATTGATCAATTTATACTTTTCTAACTCTAATGGAGCCCCAGTTGCTTGAAAGCAGTTGCCATGGGATCTAGATTGGGGTGGGTGGGGGGGAATCTTGCTGGACTAGAAAGAAAACAACGGAGTATGCAGGTGCCCTAGTGAGGAGACAGCCAGGTTCTGATGGATGTGTGCGGAGGGTGGTAGCCAGCGTGATTCTGCAGGCTCTGGTATCAACTTTGCATCAGTTTGCTCCTTGCCTTTTACCAGGTTTGAAAATGCTAAAGGGGTAGTCTGGTTTTTTTTGCAAGATTCAGCACAGTAGGGATGCTTAGCAAGGATTTTTTTTTTTTCATTTTGTAGCTGAAGAGAGAAAATAAGAATTAGAGAGGAAAGAGTATTCTTCTGGGGACAAGGTCTATGCCCTGAGCAGCCTGCCTTGTGGCTGTTCTGAAGTGGAGGTAAAGGTTTTCTGAATGCTGGCATGGGGTCAGCAAACTACGGCTCTCAGACTGTGAGCTAAGCATGTTATTTTTTTGTATTTTTATGTAGTTAAAAAAAAAGAAGAATCTTTTGTGATATGTGAAAATTTTATTACATTCATGTTTCATTGTCTATAAATAAGTACTTGGGCAGTTGAGTAGTTGTGACAGAGACTGCATGGCTCGCAAAGCCTCAAATACTTACTATTTGGCACTTTGAAGAAAATGTTTGCCTGCCCCTGTGATAGAAGGGCAGCTTCCTTGCATTGAGCACTTACTGTGTGCCAGGTACTGTAGTAATCACTTTATATGCATTTCCTCATTTAATTTCCCCAACTTTTCCTATGAAATAGTGGGTAATTTATTTATGTTTTACATCTTGAAAAATAAAAAGCTTAAGAAGTTTTTGATACCTGATAAAATGGTGAAGCTATGTTTCAAAGCCAGCCATCTGACCAGAGAAGCTGAAGGTTTAATTGCGTGATCTGAAGAGTAGTCAATGGAAACTTTTCTACAGTGTTCTTTAGGCTTTCCTGTCTTCTCGGATACCTGAACCATAGTGAATCTGTAGCTGGTGTAGAACAGGATAGAATACAGAAAATGCCTGGTGTGGCTCCTGTCACTGAGCAGAGATTAATAGATGTTAGCTAAGATTATTATAAAAATATATCATAATGATGAATAATAATGAAGTGTCCAAATAATTTACAATGTCCTTGACATCCTTAGGTCAAATTATTGGTGCTTTTTTCTCTCTCTCCCTCCCCCTCCTTTCTACACACACACACACACACACACACACACACACACACACACACACACCCCTGCCTTCATCTTTGAAGGCTATAGTCTTGAGATAAAATTTTGTTCACCATTTCCCCTTCTTAAAGTGCAGCTTAGTAATGTTTTCTTTCTCCGCTCAGGGTATCAATTCCTTTTGATTTCTATTGTGGCTCTAATCTCTTCCAGCTGTTGCTGCAAATCTTTCCCTTCCTTCTCCCTCCACCTCACTTTGCTAATCCATCTCCATTCCTGATCTCTCTGTAGAACTCAAAGGGCTTTCTGTCCCAGGAAAAAAGAAGGCTTTCAGCATAGGAGGTTTGCCATGCCCATGCTCCAGTAAGTGGGGCAATACAACAGCACAATTAGTTTTTGACATTTAGATGCCCTTTACGAGCCATCTAGCTTTGTGAACTCTGTTTTCTGAAATTGGAGGTTTTCAAAGGTGAAAGAGACTTTAAACATCATTTAAATCAACCTCACGACTATTGTTAGAAACTCTTCTAGCTCCTCCTCAACTCATGGGTACCCAGGTTGATTTGGATACTCCCAGTGTCTAGGGGCTCACTTTTCTGCCAGGGTAATATATTCTTTTGTGAGAAAGCCAATTATTAGAAAAAGTACTTCCTTAATGCTGAATTTAGTTTGCCACTCTGTTACATCTATCCAGTGGCCTCAGGAGTCAAATAAAAAACCCTACTTCTCCTTCCATGGGATAGTCATTCATACATTTGCAAGTTATCATTATGTCTTCCTAAACCCTCCCTTCTGCCCTTCCACATAGACGTTTGTGTTCAGTACTCACGACAGTCCTGACAGCTGTCACTGAAGGAGTTCAGTTCATTGTCATGATCTCTTTTAAAGCAACTGGAGCAGTGCTGGACAGAAAATACTTTACATGGTCTGCCCAGCACGAAACACCATGGATTTGGACTATCAGCAGTGTGGCCTTGCAGAATAGGATGAGAGGCAAGGCAAAATCTGGAAAGATACCCAGAATTTAGTGGCAAATACTAATTGCAAAACTTGTGTGATCCTAAAGCAATCACCAATACGTGAAAAAAAATAGAATATTCCATCAAATACAAAGACTTTTAGAGTTAGATGAAAAAGCACTTATTTATCTTAAGAACTAAAGAAACGCAAAATTCAGTCAAATGATCAGTTTGGGTAGGAACTGCAGATATCTGTGCAAAGAATAAAAACTAGGGATAGTATAGAATTTGGATCCAGGGAAATAGGTTTCTTGTCCTCCCTTCTCTCTCTTCTCTCATCCCATTAACACTCTGACATTACGTAGTATTACAATAAAAACTAATTGGGTACAAAGCATTTCATCAAGTTTTCCAAAAAAGAAAATGCAGGTGGCTGCCCATTAAAATCTCTGATCATTTTGTAATCTTATTCTGAGAAGATCATTTTCCACATTATACACATTATATGAATGGGTAATCCCAAAAATTGTACAGGATAATAAAATAATTAACTTAAGGGCTAAACCCTTTCCAATCGTGGAAGACTTAGAATTGTGTAGATACGTTTTAAGAAGAATCAAACATAGTATATTAATATTTTTATATTATTAAATTGGTGTATAGTTAGCAATTTGTGTATTTGAAATGATTAGAAAAATTGTTGAGGATCATTCTTGTTAACCCAATTTAAAATGTGTAATTGAGAACTTGACTTAGACTTATGATTCTAAGTGAAAATCTTACTAAATTTATATACAGTATTAAAACATTTAAGAAAATTTGAAATATTGTATTTTTAAATATAGTCTTTTAATATTAATTGCCTGGGAAGCTTTGTCTTCTAAGTCAGTGGTTAAAGATTTGCCAAAATATAACAGCTACATTAAATTTATAAATATAGTTCAAATGTTTTAAGGTCTTTAAGTTTATAAGTAAGGCCAAGTATTATATCAAAGTCCTTTTAAAAATTATTGTTACATAGGGATCCAAGATGGCCGAATAGGAACAGCTCTGGGGTGCAGTTCCCAGTGAGAACAATGCAGAGGGTGAGTGATCACTGCCTTTCTAAATGAGTTATTACTGCCCATAGACCAGGAGATTCCATGGCTGTTTCAGCCAGTGCAGCGGGTCTCTGCACAAAAACTCACACAATCTGGGTGGCCATTTCAACTGGTGCCTGGAACACCTGGGATACAGAGCCACCCATTTAACTGAAAAAAGGGTGGTTGAAACAGGGAGCCAGGTGATCTGGCTCAGTGGGTCCCACTCCCACAAAGACCAGCAATCTGAAATGCTCTGGATTGAGAGTTTCACAGCAAGAGTAGTTGGACCCGGGACGGTCCAGGTCTGTTGGGGGAAGGGCGTCTGCCATTACTGAAGCAGTCTGCCACTACTGAGGCAGTTTGCCCTTACCGAGGCAGTCCACCATTACTGAGGCAGTCCGCTGTTACCAAGGCAGTCTGCTATTACCAAGGCAATCTGCCATTGCTGAAGCAGTCCACCATTACAGAGGTAGTCCACCATTACTGAGGCAGACCACCATAACTGAGGCAGTTCTAACTATACCTCTGTAAACAAAGCTGCAAGGAAGTTCACACAGCAGCTGGGCAGAGCCCATGGCAGCTCAGCAAACCCTCTGCTGGCAGTCTGTGACTAGGCTACCTCCTTGCTGGGCAGGGCATCTTTGAAAAAAGACAGCAGCATGTCAGGAACTTACAAATAAAGCCCTACTTTCCCAGGACAGAGCACCTGGGAAAAAAAGTGGTCATGAGTTCTGCTGCAACAGACTTAAACGTACCTGCCCAGCAGCTCTGAAGGGAACAATAGAGCTCACAGCTCAGCACTTGAGCTCCTATAAGGGACAGACTGTCTCCTCAAACAGCTCCCCAACCCCTGTATATCGAAAGAGACACCTCATAAAGGAGAACTCAGGCTGACATCAGGTGGATATCCTTCTGGGATGGAGATAACAGAAGAAGAAACTGGCAGCAACCCTTACTGTTCTGCAGCTGCCACAGGTGATCCCCAGGCAAGCAGGCTCTGGAGTGGAACTCCAGCAGTCCTCCATCAAAGGGACCTGACTGTTAGAAGGAAAGCTAAAAAACAGAAAGAAATAAATTCAACATCAACAAAAAGGACACCCACTCAGAGACCCCATCTGAAAGTCACCAACTAAAAAGACCACAGGTAGATAAATTTACAAGGATGGGGAGAAACCAGCACAAAAAGGATGGAAACACCCAAAACCAGAATGCCTCTCCTCCTTTAAGGGATCACAACTCCTCACCAGCAAGAGAACAAAACTGGATGGAGAATGAGTCTGATGAATTGATAGAAATAGACTTCAGAAGGTGGGTAATAACAAACTTCTCTGAGCTAAAAGAACATGTTCTAACCCAATGCAAAGAAACTAAGAACTTTGCACAAAGATTTGACGAAATGCTAATGAGAATCAACAGCTTAGAGAAGACTATAAATGACTTGATGGAGTTGAAAAACACAACACAAGAACTTCACGAAGGATACACAAGTTTCAATAGCTGAATCGACCTTTTCTTTAAGGATGTTGAATATTGGCCCCCACTCTCTTCTGGCTTGTAGGGTTTCTGACAAGAGATCTGCTGTGAGTCTGATGGGATTCCCTTTGTGGATAAACTGACCTTTCTCTCTGGCTGCACTTAGCAGTTTTTCCTTCATTTCAACCCTGGTGAATCTGACGATTATGTTCCTTGGGGTTGCTCTTCTTGAGGAATATCTTTGTGGTGTTCTCTGTATTCTGTTCTTTCAGAAGAAAGGTGTATTCTTTCTTCTGTTCTCAGAAGAAAGGATATCAGAGATTGAAGATCAACACAATAAAATAAAACAAGAAGGCAAGATTAGAGAAAAAAGAGTGAAAAGAAATGAACAAAGCCTTCAAGAAATATGGTATTATGTGAAAAGACTTAATCTATGTTTGATAGATGTACCTGAATGTGATGGAGAGAATGACTCCAAGCTGGAAAATACTCTCCAGAATATAATCCAGGAGAACTTCCCCAACCTAACAAGGCAGGCCAACATTTAAGTCCAGGAAATACAGAGAACACCACAAAGATATTCCTCAAGAAGAGCAACCCCAGGGAACATAATCATCAGATTCACCAAGGGTTGAAATGAAGGAAAAACTGCTAAGGGCAGCCAGAGAGAAAGGTCAGGTTATCCACAAAGGGAATCCCATCAGACTCACAGCAGATCTCTTGTCAGAAACCCTACCAGCCAGAAGAGAGTGGGGGCCAATATTCAACATCCTTAAAGAAAAGAACTTTCAGCCTAGAATTTCATATCCAGCCAAACTAAGCTTCATAAGCAAAAGAGAAATAAAATCCTTTACCAAACAAGCAATTGCTGAGAGATTTCATTACCACCAGGCCTGCCTTAAAAGAGCTCCTGAAAGAAGCACTAACCATAGAAAAGAACAACCAGTACCAGCCACTCCAAAAATGTACCAAATGGTAAAAAGCATCGACACAGTGAAGAAACTACATCAACTAATGGGAAAAACAACCAGCTAGCATCAAACTCCAAATGGATTAAAGATTTAAACATAAGACCTAACATCATAAAAACCCTATAAAAGAACTATAACAGATTTACAAGAAAAAAAAAAACTATTCAAAAGTGGGCAAAGGACATGAACAGACACTTTTCAAAAGAAGACATATATGAGGCCAACAAACATGAAAAAAATGCTCATCATCACTGGTCATTAGAGAAATGCAAATCAAAACCACATTGAGATACCATCTCATGCAAGTTAGAATGATGATCATTAAAAAATCTGGAGACAACAGATGCTGGAGAGGATGTGGAGAAATAAGAACGCTTCTACACTGTTGGTGAGAGTGTAAATTAGTTCAACTATTGTGGAAGGCAGTGTGGCAATTCCTCAAGGACCTAGCAATAGAAATTCCATTTGACCCAGCAATCCAATTACTGGTTATATATCCAAAGGATTATAAATCAGCCTATTATAAAGACACATGCATGCGTATATTCATTGCAGCACTGTTTACAGTAGCAAAGACTTGGAACCAACCCAAATGCCCATGAATGATAGACTGGACAAGGATAATGTGGCACATATACACCATGGAATACTATGCAGCCATAAAAAATGATGACTTCATGTCGTTTGTAGGGACATAGATGAATCTGGAAACCATCATTCTCAGCAAACTGACACAAGAACAGAAAATCAAACACCACATGTTCTCACTCATAGGCAGGTGTTGAACAATGAGAACACATGGACACAGGGAGGGGAGCATCACACACTGGAGTCTGTTGTGGGGTAATAGGGTAGGGATAGTGAGGGAGGGATAACATGGGGAGAAATGCCAGATATAGGTGATGGGGGATGGAGGCAGCAAATCACATTGCCACGTATGTACCTATGCAACAATCCTACCTGTTCTGCACATGTACCCCAGAAACTAAAGTTCAATAAATATATATTTATATACAAAATAAAAAAATAAATAAAAGTTTAAAAAAGATTGTTACACAAGTATACCTATATGACAAACCTGCACATGTACCTCTGAACTTAAAATAAGTTAAAAAATATTGTTTAAATTTACTAGAATTGAGTGATAGGCTTTGTCACCTTAACTTAAAAGCTTAAGAAATAGATTTAAAAAATACATATCTTAAAGTATCATATATTAAAATTTAAAACCAAAATTAATGCCTTGAATAGTCTTTTCAAAAGTCACTTCAAGGATGCTGAAAAACCTCATGCTCACCAATGATCATGGGCGCAGTCTCCTAGATTGAGTTGGTAATTTCAGCCCAGGCTGAAAAATTCTTATTCATACTGAGCTTGCATTCAATTGATTCCTAATTTACCCTTTCCTGAATTTTTCTCATATGAGTTACTATCATGTTAGAGTTATCCAGTCCTGAACTTGTGCAGTTCACATTTTGGACATGAGAACAGGACTTCACATTTATCCCTATCAATTTTCGTTTTGCTGCCTTGAAACCATTATTTCTTTCTTGCTAAGATTAAATGCTGGCTGACTGAGCTAATATTGTTTCTTGCATCAACCTAGCCTTCTGTACTAGCTCTTCTTCCCCAGATGCTATGGTGGTGAGGTTGGGGTGGGGGGTGTGGATGGAGGGAAGGGGAGGGAATATAAAAGCTTCCCTGTGTTTAGCTCCTCCTCCTCTGATTTATCCAAATCAGATTTTCCTTTAGAGAACAGGTCAGCTTCCTAGGCCTCAGTCCCTACTGCTTTCCTCTCTTCTAACTTCCTGTAACTTCCTTTCTAACCAATCATTTTGCCCCTTAATTGCATGATAGTGTGTGCTGACTTAACTTTCCTTTTAGGGTGTTAGTGCGTGGAGTGTAAGGGCTTTGACTTATTTGTTCTTCGACAGCTAGCACAGAGTCAGCGGTTGATCCATAGGCATTGTTCAATGAAAGAATTTCCACAGAAGCATAATTACACACAGTTTCATTACCACCTGTGTGCAGATATCTTTTCAACCATGTAGATATGACTGACTGCTCCAACTCTTGCCAGGGCATCTCTCTAGTAGTGGTAGTTGTATTAGCAGCAGCAGCAATCATAGCAAATAATTCCTAAATACTTAACATATGTGACAGACATTGTTCTAAGTTCTTTATCTACATTAACTCATTTATTACTCTTTATTATACTTACAAGACAGGTACTATTATTATTTCCACTTAGCCAAGGAATGGATGAGTAACATGCCCAAGATCACACGCTAGTCACTGGTAGAATACACTGGGATCTGCAGATTGGCTCCAGAACTTGCACTTCACAGGGTGCCTAGATAGTGCCTTAAGTGGGAATTATATGGAATTTTATATGAAAAAGAATTTCAAGTATCTTCTAGTCCAGTGATCTTTAAACTGGAGCATTTGTATTTCTAGAGGAGTAGAAATATTTTTCAAAAGGTACTTGAGCACAGTTATTTGAAGAGGATCCATTTCCAGATCCTGAACTTCTCTGTTATTATTACTGAACTTCATGTTTTTATTAAATTAGGTCTGGCTGAGAAGTGGTTCCTGTTCACAATTGTCATTTTCCCACTTTATAAGAGAAAGACATGTTCCTCACCCACCTAAGATCTTTGGTGCCTTATTACAAGTTGTGAAGCTCCCTGGGCACTAAGAAAAAGGGAAACCTTGATTAACAATAGCACCATGAATCCCAGGACATTTGATCTTTGGGGAGCATTTCTGTGTAAGCATTTTCAGTAAATTGCCTAACAGATAGAAATGGAGGGGCTTATCCGTGATTCCAAACTATCTAATGAAAGAGCTGAGAGAAAAGCTACATCTCAAATCATGAAAAATGAAATTCAAACTAGGGTTTTATAGGGAAAGAAGTCTGACAGAAAGGATTGGAGAAGGGATTTCAGTTGTAGGATGGTAGCATAAAACAAAGTTTGGGGGAGCAATGAGTGAGCCCCATATTGGAGACCTGTGGATTTTTCGAGTTTAGGTCTGATTTTGAAAAGAATGAGAAAATGGGCTATTTCAATGACGGTGAAGGGATTTCAAAACTATCCTTAAAGGAACATAAAGCTGCAGTAAATTCCTAAACAAAAGAACTCTGAATGCTTTTGTAGGAGAACTGAGTGGGATAGAGATCTCAAAGAGAATGTATTCAAGAGGCTTTTGCAATAATTTAGGGGTCACATAAAAGTGTCTAGACTCAATAGAGGCTACACAACTGGAAAAGAAAGAGCTGGCCTGAAACAGGTTGCAGATAAAAAAATCAACAGGACTTTGGAGTAAGTACTGAAGAAAAATCAAAGATGGCACCTGAGTTGTGAGCCTGGTGACTGAAGATATGGTGGCTCATTATGCCGACTTTAATAGGGAATGGGTGGGAAGGCAAGAAGAATTATTCATTCGCTTTTAAAATCCATTCAACAAGTATTTATTGGGCAAATACTATGCACCAGTCACTACTAGATGGTGAGGTGAATATACAGTGGGGGAATAAAACATTTTTTGTTCCTATCCTCATGGAGCTTGGTCCAGGAAGGAAGAAAGAAAGATAACAAGCAACACAGCTACCTGAATTTCAGATAATTGCTATCAAGGAAACAAATTGTGTGTGGATGGTAGGGAATAACAAGGGAGGGAGTGGTCAGATAAAGCCTATTTAGGTGATGTTTAAGATGACATATCTGAAGGATAAGCCTAATCTCTTATTTGCTGTCCAAAGAGGAATAAAAGAGGGAAGCAACATTTCTTAAGCACCGGAGACTAGCAGGAGTTTGATACCATATGACTACATTCTCATTTTACAGATGGTGAAAATGGAAGCTTACTAGCAACCTGGCCAATGTCACACAGAATTCAGCACCATGAGCCCAAACCATATAAATACCTTGTAAGTGCTTCTAAGGAGAATTAATCATGAAAGAAAATAATCTTTAGCAAAGAAGTTGGACTTGATCCTGGAAAGACTGTAGCAAATATTATAAAGAAAGAACATGTAGCTACTTCAGATGAATTCAGGCCTCTGGATTGAGACAAGTCCCAGACATTCAAGGAGATTTAGGCTCTAATGGAGAACCACTGTCAGAACCCTCTGAAAACATGGGGAGAACATTAGAGGTGAACAAATGTACCCCCTTTTAACATAGAGATGTGGGTGGTAGCTTATGAAAATAATAGGTTGATAGAACTGGTATTGCTCTCCCTGCCAAATTCTGGACTAGCATGCCAACTGAGAGGTTAGGAGCCCAAGCTTAGTGCCAGACATACTGTAAAGGAGCAAATTTCCGTTTCTCCACTTTCTAGCTGTGAGCTGCAACCCTGAACACATCATGTAACCTCTCTGGGCTCGGGTTCTTCATCTGAAAACAGACAAAAAATGACCATTTTATAGGGCTGCGATGAAGGTACAAGGAACTCATGTATATACAGAACTCAGAATAATGCAGAGTAGATGGAAAGCATTCAATAAGCTATGACAATTATAGTTGCAATTTCTCAAATTGCTTATTAAGCACATGACTGGTGAGCACTTAGAAAAGGAAGCAGCAATAGTCAATCAGCCCTTCATTCTACAAATAATCCTTGAGTGCTTACTAGGGGTCTTTCCTAGGGAGAAAAGAAAAGATGTAAAAAGGAATTATGATTTATATTCTGCCTGAAAACGAAAGATTTGGCTTATTCATTAACTATCCTGTTTCTATCACTGGTTATACCGTACACAGTTCTTTCTGCCTGATCTGGCAGGGAGGTTGTAATTCTGCATTTTTGTGTGTGGCGTTGCAATCTATCTGTTGCCATGGAGAGATAAAGTGAAAAGAAGGCAAACCCTGGCTTCCATACAAACAGTGTCAAAGAACAAATATAGAAAAAAAGTAATGAAAACAAATGGAAAAAGCGAAATGGCTTTCTGCTTGAATGTGTATATGACAGCATGAAATCTGTGCTGGCATGAAAGAAAACAGGAAGTAAAACCAATACCTTATGTTTTAAATATTTGTTTAAATTCATATTTTTAAATGCATAAAACTAGCTGTGAAGATATCACAAGAATGCCAAAAATATTAATTGTAAATCATTCTTGTACTTAATTTTCTTAGTGGTTAGAGCTAATTTTACAGCAAGTTTTTACTCTGAAAACTCAACACCTAGGTTGTTTGAATTGCAAAGATGATATAGGATATGTGGCTCCTTTTCATTTAGACTTGCAAAAAATAATTTAAGAAATTTTAGCTATATTATTTAATTTCACATTCTCTTTCCCTAAACACATATTCTCCTGGTAGAAAGGCATACTTCTTGGGATGGCATTGGAGGCAATGAGGCAATTGATATTTATTAGGTACCTACCACATTGCAAACATTTTCACATACATTATTTCACTTAATGTACACAACAACAAGGGGCCGAGGATACTCTTTCCATTTTCAATACAAGGAGTTAAGGTTCAGAGAAGCTGTGGGACTTGCCGAAGATCTCACTGCTGATATATTTTTATTCTAAGCTTGGGGCTCTGATCGCTTTCTGATACGACTTGATATCAAACTCAGTGGTTTAGAGGCCAGAACACAGGCTGGGAAGAGGAGACCTGGTTTCTCATTACCAGTGTTAAAAACTGTGGGATGGTGGAGAAACTACTTTCCTGGGGTCATTTTCTTATTTGTAAAAGAAAAAATGGAGGCCTACAAAACCTGGGGTCACCCTCCAACTCCATCCCACAGTCCTACAATCTGTGATCAGGGGTGGATTTACTGTGAAGCGAATAAAACTTGAGCTCCAGAAATCCTCACTTGCACAGCTCCTATGAATGCTAGCTGCTGCAAGGAGCTGTAGAATGTTCTAGGTGGAGAGAAAAGCTACATTGGCATCAGAAAACAATCCTATGTACTCATTTCTGGAAATCCACCTAAAAAGATCTCAGAGGGATGGTTCTGAATTTCTAAGATTTCAGGAATTTGAAAGGCTAAATAAATATTCGCTTTTGTACCTGATTTGTTTTCACAATTTTTTATCCTTTTTTCTAATGAAGGCCTTATAAACTGTATAAGCATTAGGGTCTATCTCCCTCTGCCTTGATTCTGTGGAGCAGTGGGAAAGGGAGCAGGAAAAGGAGGGAAACTGAGGCAGGAGACTTCAGGAGCTTCCTTAAGCTGCCCAAGTGCCCTCAAAGCTGCTGGCCTGCTTTGCACCTCATAGTTCTTCCCTGGAGAGGAAAGTCATATTCTGCGGAGATTGTGGGGCCTACACACCCTCCTGGCCCTTCCTCAGACTCGTGACTACTTTGGACAGCTGCTGTCCTGACTTGTGAGCACCCTGAGAATGCCACTCATGCCCATCAAGCATGAGCTTGGACCCTCCCCAGGTAGAAGCTTTTCTTGTACAAGCATCAAGGTCTGTCTTTCTTTGTCTTGGTTCTGTAGAGAGGTAGGGAAGCATGCATGAAAAGGAGGAAAACTGAGGCAGGAGATTTCAGAAGCTTCTGCCTCAGTTTGTTTTATTTAAAAAATTTTAAAAATAATAGTAGAAAAACACCCTACAAAGAAAAGGATGGAGGTTCTCACTCATCAGCTATATGTGTGGAAAGTTCTGTGGGACAGTGGCAAAGAAAGGCCTCCAGGCAGAAGGCCCTGCAGAGGAAAGAATGCCTTTGAGAGTCAGTGTTTCAGCAGCGTTGGGAACCTCTCAAGAACCAACTGATACTGAGATCTTCCACCATATTCCTCCACCTGCCTGGCCCACGTCTGCCGGCCCATCTTCCCTGCTGTCTTTGCCACTCCCACCTCTTATGGTTCTCACTTCATAGTGTGAAGAAATCACAAGCAAGGGTGGACAACAAGTTCTCAGTCTGTGTCCACACAGGAATCAAAGCAACAGTCAGATAATTTAAGACAGAAAACTTTATTTTGCATCAATTTTGCTGATCACTTATTTCAGGCATTTTTCTTTTTGAAATGTCCTGATGATTGCTTCCCATTTCCACTTCAATTTAAAAGGCAATAAATAACCTCTGAGCTCCTTTCCCAAGCAGCTTAGTTACAAGAGGTAGAATGGTTGAGGGCTGAATGAATCTTTTTGAGGCCTGTTGCCTTTTATCTTGGGAGACCCGTTTTGATCTTAAGTAGACTAGAACTTGCAGAATGTACATGGAGGGCCTGTGTTTGTCCCCATACTCCTTCCTACCATTCTGACCGCCACCCTAACCTTCCCCCTAAATTCCAGTTCCAATGATCCTGAACCTCAGGATCAGGCTCAGCTTCTTTTATAGGCATGGCCTAGAGGCTTGGGAAGAACTGAAAGGTGAATACCCAAGTCAAGCTCTGTGGATCTCTATAGAGACTGGCACTGCCCAATACAACATGCTGTGGTGTTGGGAATATACCATGTCTGTGCTGTCCAATGGAGTGACAAGGTACTGGAGTGTACCAGTCACATGTAGCTATTGAGCACTTAGCATGTGGCTAGTGTAGCTAAGAAAATGAATTTTTAATATTATTTGATTTTAATTAATTTAAATTTAAATAGGCTCATGTGGCTGGTGGCTATCATGTTGGACAACACAACTCTAGATTTCAGACAGCATGTGCCTCACCCCTGTGGATCTACTTATGTTCCTGGTTTCAGACCAGCGTCATTGGGCAGGTGAATTAATACACTGTTAATGAAGAGGAATTGGTGGTATCCGCCTTACCATAAATATATGAAATGTGTTGTTTTGCCCTTGTTCGGTAATTGTCATTAAAGTGAGAAGCAGGCTCATATTACAGAGTGCCCACCAGGTGAAAGCCCTCTCACTTTCTCGCCTTCTGTGTCTGAGTCAAAAACATTCCACAGTCTTCTGCTTCCCTAACCCCTTGACAACCTCTGTTAGGCTGATAGGAACAAATGCTGCTTACTAAAGAAACAAGAGAAGTAGAATCCAGGGTACGCTATATTACATATGAAAGAGCTTGAGCTTACAGGGATGGGAAATGTGAAGAAGATACCTGAGGGGCAGATAGAGGTTATCAGTAAAAGAGCCAGGAGTGTTAGGGAGAGAAAGAGATGAAAGGTTGGGGCATCTGCCACCCAATGTGGAACTTTGGGGACTTGGTTATGTCAAGAGTTTTAAGGATGTTTTGCCCTGTATTAGGTACTGCAATAAAAATTTCCATGACCAACACTTTTTAGCATTATGTCCCAGGCACTGTTCTTTATGTCTATTGATATATTTAATCTTGAGGCTCTAGGCCTTGGCTTTAGGAGAAGCTGAGTCCTCAGAAGTTCAGGAGCTTTGGGACTGGATGTTAGGGCAGAAGTGAGGGTGGCGATCAGGGTTGTAGGAAGAAAAATAGGCACAGACACAGGTGTTGCATCTAAATTCTGAAGCTCTAGCCTACCCAAAATCAAGATAGGTTTTTGAGAGAGCAGGCTTCAAAAACATTCGTCCTAACTTGGCCATTCCACCTCTTGTTGTTTCTAGTCTCATAGGGTCAATACCATCATTACCTCCATCTTACAGATGAAGAAACAGGCACAGAGATGACCTCGGTAACCTGCTCAAGGGAACACTAACAGTAAGTGGGAAAAGCAGGATTTGAACTTAGGCAATCTGGCTCTTAAGTCCAAGGCTTAATAATATATGTGTTGGCACTTCTAAGTCCCGTTTGTCATCCTTAAAGAGACTTCTTAATATATATGTACTACTTTTCAAAGTATTTTGGAATTGATTTCCGTTTCCTCTGAGTGTGACACCCTGGCTAGACAGGTTGGGAGGAAGATGGCCCAGATTTATTTGAGACCCACACACGATTTCCCAACAGCTCAGACAGGTTTCTATGATTAGCCTTATTTTATAGGTTTTGAGAGGATAAATGGCTTAACCAAAATCGTGTCACAAGGATTTGAATAAAAGTCTGTGGCGATGTAGGTAGATCACCTGAGGTCAGGGGTTCAAGACCAGCCTGGCCAACATCGTGAAACCGTCTCTACTAAAAACACAGACAAATTAGCTGTGCATGGTGGCATATGCCTGTAATCTCAGCTACTTAGGAGGCTCAGGCAGGAGAATCGCTTGAACCTGGGAGGCAGAGGTTGCAGTGAGCTAATATTGTGCCACTGCACACCAGCCTGGGCAACAGAGCAAGACCCTGTCTCAAAAAAAAAAAAAAGTCTGTGGGACTTTTATTCATGTTCTTTCAATTACCAGTGGTTTTTACTCCACAGTTACACTTATAGCCTCCTCTTAGCTTTAGGAAAAATGTCACTGGCTTTTTCACCTAAACTTTGAATAAGTGAGAAGATACTGAGGAGTTTTGACAGGAAGGAAACAAGCCATAATTCTATCATTCTGTCTCCTGGAGCCGGCGGTTTCTTACAGGGCTACTTCACATTAATTATGAGGGATGGATCCAAAAGGGAATAACAGCAAAATGAAGATGGTTTGCAGAAAATGAGATTTATGAGTAGAGGCCAAAGGAATTGGATTCATAGATTTGTAAGCACATTTCTCAACTCTTTCTGCATGAAAATGACTTGAAAAGCTTTGGAAATACACATACCCAGGGCCCAAGGCAAGGATTCTCCTATGACTTGAATGGTTGTCCCCTCCCAACTCATGTGAAATTTAATTGCCACTGTAACAGTACAGTCCAAAGAGGTGGGACCTTTAAGAGGTGATTAGGCCATGAAGATTCTCCCCTCATGAATGGATTAATGCTGTTATGGTGGGAGTGGGTTCATTATCATGGGGGTGGATTCCTTATAAAAGGACAACTTTAGCCTCCTTTTGTCTTTCTTTTGCCCTCTCACTTTCTCACCTTCTGCCACGGGATCACACAGCAAGAAGGCCCTCACCAGATGCTGGTGTCTTGATCTTGGACTTTTCAGCTTCTAGAACTCTGAGAAATAAATTTCTGTTCATTATAAATTACTCTGTAATTTATAGCACCACAGAAGGGACTTGGATTCCGATCAGTAGGTCTGGGAACTTGCCCCTGAGCCCTAGCATAGAGATGAGGCAAAAAGAAGGGTCGGGCCTGTATATGGTTGTATAGCTGGTCACATTTCCACAGCACCTTCTTAACAAAGTGGGTGTATATATGGACATTACAAGCTGAAGGTCTGGGTTCAAATTCTGGTTCTGATCCTTATTAGCTGAACGACTTTAGCCATGTAAATTAATTTTCCCAAACTAGAATTTTATCATCAGGAAAATGAGGATTTTTTCTACTTTACTAGTACCTATTATGTGGAATTTGGTTTGAGGATTATTTGAAACAATGATAGCCAAATTAACCTGGCACACAGCAGGTGCTCAAAGACTTTTATATATCTCATTTAAGGATAAATGGAAAAGAACTTTGGAATAAAAATATCTGTCAAACATAGGGATATACACCAGGAGCAAATGAATTTCACTCTGGGGATTTTAAATAATTTGTAATTTTCTGGGCACTGATTACTGAATACTGACATATACTTTAAAGTTTCCTTATAATTAAACAAATTGGCCATGGAATTATTTTCTGATGAATTATAAGACATACCTTTCCCATTTGTCTATTTTGGCTTTTGTTGCCATTGCTTTTGGTGTTTTAGTCATGAAGTCCTTGCCTATGCCTATGACCTGAATGGTATTGCCTAGATTTTCTTCCAGGGTTTTTATGATGTTAGGTCTTATGTTTAAATCTTTAATCTATTTGGAGTTAACTTTTGTATAAGGTGTAAGGAAGGGGTCCAGTTTCAGCTTTCTGCACATGGCTAGCCAGTTTTCCCAACACCATTTAGTAAACAAGGAATCCTTTCCCCATTGCTTGTTTTTGTCAGGTTTGTCAAAAATCTGATGGTTGTAGATGTGTGGTATTACTCCTGAGGCCCCTGTTCTGTTCCACTGGTCTATATCTCTGTTTTGGTACCAGTACCATGCTGTTTTGATTACTGTAGCCTTGTAGTATAGTTTGAAGTCAGGTAGCATGATGCCTCCAGCTTTGTTCTTTTTGCTTAGGATTGCCTCGGCTATCTATGCAGGCTCTTTTTAGTTCCATATGAAGTTTAAGGTGGTTTTTTCCAGTTCAGTGAAGAAGGTCATAGGTAGCTTGATGAGAATAGCATTGAATCTATAAATTACTTTGGGCAGTGTGCCCATTTTCACAACATTGATTCTTCCTATTCATGAGCATGGAATGTTTTTTTCCCTTTGTTTGTGTTCTCTTTTATTTTCTTGATCAGTGATTTGTAGTTCTCCTTGAAGAGGTCCTTCACGTCCCTTGTTAGTTGTATTCCTAGGTATTTCATTCTCTTTGTAGTAATTGTGAATGGGAGTTTGCTCATGATTTGGCTCTCTGTTTGTCTGTTATTGGTGTATAGAAATGCTTGTGATTTCTGCACATTGATTTTGTATCCTGAGACTTTGCTGAAATTACTTATCATCTTAACAAGATTTTGGGCTGAGACAATGGGGTCTTCTAAATATACCATTATGCCATCTTCAGATAGAGACAAATTGACTCCTTCTTTTCCTAATTGAATACCCTTTATTTCTTTTTGTTGCCTGATTGCTCTGACCATAACTTCCAATACTATGTTGAATAGGAGTGGTGAGAGAGGGCCACCTTGTCTAGTGCTAGTTTTCAAAGGGAGTGCTTCCAGTTTTTGACCATTCAGTATGATATTGGCTGTGGGCTTGTTGTAAATAGCTTTTGTTATTTTGAGATACATTCTGTCGATACCCAGTTTATTGAGACTTTTTAGCATAAAGGGCTGTTGAATTTTGTTGAAGGTCTTCTCTGCAACTATTGAGATAATCATGTGGTTTTTGTTTTTCGTTCTGTTTATGCGATGGATTACGTTTATAGATTTGCATATGTTGAACTGGCCTTGCATCCCCAGGATGAATCCAACTTGATTGTGATGGATAAGTTTTTTGATGTGCTGTTTCATTCAGTTTGCCAGTATTTTATTGAAGATTTTTGCATCAATGTTCTTCATGAATATTGGCCTGAGATTTTCTTTTTTAGTTGTGTCTCTGCCAGGATTTGGATCAGGATGATGTTAGTCTTATAAAATGAGTTAGGGATGATTCCCTCTTTTTGTATAGTTTGGAATAGTTTCAGAAGGAATAGTACCAGCTCTTCTTTGTACGTCTGGTAGAATTTGGCTGTGGACCCATCTGGACCTGAACTTTTTCTGGTTAATAGGCTATTAATTGCTGCCTCAACTTCAGACTTTGTTATTTGTCTATTCAGGGATTCAACTTCTTCCTGGTTTAGTGTCAGGAGGGTATAAGTGTCCAGGAATTTATCCATTTCTTAAGAGCTTCTGCACAGCAAAAGAAATAATCATTAGAGTGATCTGGCAATCAAAAGAATGGGAAAAAGCTTTTGCAATCTACCCATATGACAAAGGGCTAATATCCAGAATCTACAAAGAACTTAAACAAATTTACAAGAAAAAAACAACAACCCCATCAAAAAGTGGGTGAAGGATACAAACAGACACTTTTCCAAAGAAGACATTTATGCAGCCAACAAACATATGAAAAAATGCTCATCATCCCTTGTCACTAGAGAAATGCAAATCAAAACCACATCTTCTCATGCCAGTTAAATGGGAATCATTAAAAAATCTGGAGACAACAGATGTTGGAGAGGATGTGGAGAAATAGGAACACTTTTACACTGTTGGTGGGAGTGTAAATTAGTTCAACCATTGTGGAAGACAGTGTGGTGATTCCTCAAGGACCTAGAAATAGAAATAGAAATTCCTCAAAGATCTACCATTTGACCCAGCAGTCCCATTACTGGGTATATACCCAAAGGATTATAAATTGTCCTATTATAAAGACACATGCACACGTATGTTCATTGTGGCACTGTTTACAATAGCAAAGACCTGGAACTAACCCAAATTCCCATCAATGATAGACTGGTTAAAGAAAATGTGGCAGATATACATCAAGGAATGCTATGCAGCCACAAAAAGGATGAGTTCATGTCCTTTTCAGGGACAAGGATCAAACTGGAAACCATCATTCTCAGCAAACTGACACAAGAACAGAAAACCCAACACTGCATGTTCTCACTCATAAGTGGGTGTTGAACAGTGGGAACACATGGACATAGGGAGTGGAACATCATATACTGGGGCTTGTTGGGGAGTTGGTGGGGCTAGGGAAGGGATAGCAGGGGGTTTGGGGATTGGGGAGGGATACATTAGGAGGAATACCTAACATAGGTGACAGAGGGATGGATGCTCAAACCACCATGGCATGTGTATACTTATGTAACAATACTGCATGACCTGCACATGTACCCCAGAACTTAAAGTATAATAATAATAATAAGACATACCTTTCATTTTTAAATGCATTTTTTAATTAATAGTACACTTTTATAAATGAGTAATTATATTTTTAATTGCACAAATGTCCATCAAACATTATTCATTTCAAATGCTATGAAGCATTGGGCATTTCCAGAAAAGTCTGTTATCTGTTAAATGGCTGCCATGGAAATTCTTTTAAAGGCTGAGTAAAAACCAGACCTGCATTAAAGCACTTTAGAAGTATCAACACAAGAGCTAATTAATTTTCTTCAAAGACATTAAGCTAGTTTAGCATTATGACTGTACCATTGAAGGAAATGAATAACAGTAGTACTAGCAAATAACTGCCTCTTTTAAGCAAAGGGTAAAGTTATAGAGTGCTAATCCTCCAGTTTTTATAGCAGAAATACAAAAATCTGCATGTGGGCACATACACTCTCTGGTTTCATTCTCAGAAGACTAAAGAATTCCTAACATGGAATAATTGTTTGTTGTGCTCTTTCAGACTGTGATCAGCCAATGTCTGCGAGTGACCACAGGGAAATTCACCTGTTTTACCATGAATTTTTATAGAAAATAATAGAGACCCTTTTGTGACAAAGAGTATAAATTTAATAGATCCTGAGTGTATTTGCCTGGCATTCCCTGATGTCCACTTTAGGGCTGGCATAGTTGCCAATCATCTTCAGTCAGCAGAGCCCCAGTTAAAAATATCTGCCTGCTATACCAAGAACACAAAGATAGTATTGCCTTTTAATGAGTCTGCTTGGCTGCCTGTTTTCCCAGTTTCCTCCTTGCTCAACAAACACACTATTGCAGGTTGGGTTGCTTAAGAGTAGGCTCAGCTCTCAGCCTTACTATCATCTCTTTATACATCTTTGCTCCATAAAAGCCAAGTTGAGGAAGAAGTGAATATGCAGATTGAAGCATAAAAGAAAGATGAGGGAGAGGTCCAGGTAAACTGCTAGTGTGTGGACTCTGGAGGCCACCGAAGGAGAAACATGGAATGCCAGAGGCTGGGAATGCTGCTACAAGTTGTTGGGCTGCATGGTGCCGTATGAAACTTGTCTGTCAATGGATCTAGAACTTCCATCACCATCTGATCACCAAGACCACTTCTATGAGACCAACCCTGCTCACACCAAAACAGCTCCTGTTGGTCCTTTGCCCAGGACCTGTGATATTCTAGACTAGTTTTGTTCTCAGTTGTGGCTGAGTATAACATCTATATAAGTCATCTCTTCTGCTATCTTAGCTGAAGAATTTTTTTTAAAGGTAGGCTAATCAGTAGAGGCTAAGATCCTAGGATTGACTTTCCGTATGAGCCTTCATCAGAGACATTCACACCAAATACTACAGATGGGCCTCATGATAATGGTGGATATGTTCTTTTATTATCTAAATCACATTATCATGGCTGGGCGTGGTGGCTCATGCTTGTAATCCCAGCACTTTGGGAGGCCGAGACGAGTTGGCAAACATGGTGAAACCTAGTCTGTACTAAAAATACAAAAATTAGCTGAGCATGGTGGTGTATGCCTGTAATCCAAGCTACTTTGGAGGCTGAGGAAGGAGACTTGCTTGAACCCAGGAGGCAGAGGTTGCAGTAAGCCGAGATGGTGCCACTGCACTCCAGCCTGGGCAACAGAGTGATGAGACTCCATCTCAAAACATAAAAAAATAAAAATAAATAAATACATATTTAAAAAAATCACATTATCAGTATTGCTACCCACTTCTCCTGCCCACCCCATGTCAAATTCTATTTCACTGATACATAGGCAAGTTGGAAAGAGCTAGATTTGATGTCAGAGAGACCTGAGTGGATTTGCTGCTTTTCAGCTCCATGACCTTGGGTGGGTTAATTAACCTCTTAAGCCTGGGTTTCCTTATCTATACAACGAAAGTAATAAAATCAAACTAATGTAAAGATTAGAGGAAATGATGCATGTACAGCTGCCAGCACATAATAGGCTGACCTTAGGTCAGAAACATAATTTTAAAAAATTGATTCTTCTTGCTCCTGGTTCACCCGTAGTAACTTGTTTGGTAAAAGATGCATTAAACTATTATACAAAAAGTTAAGGAAGTATAATATAGAGAAACTTGCATTTCTGGAAAATTACTGAACTATACCAAAGCCATAATAATCAATCCCTTATAAAAGTAGATTATAAAACTGTATATACTTCTCATGCTTGTTACAAAAACACAAGCATACACACACACACATTCATATTAATGGAAAAAGTCTTGGGACTATGCAATAAGAGGTTATCAACGGTTCCCTGTGTGGTTGGTGAGATTTTATCTTTTTGCACAAATGGATTTTCTAATTTTCTTCAATGAATGTGCATTACTTAAATTAAAATCCATTTCCAAAACCATTTTGTAGCATTTAAATGGCATTGTTAATTTAAAATATACCTTTATCCCAGTTTCATCTTTTGCATCAGGAGATGGGCAGCCTGGTGCCCTGGAAGCCTTCCTACTTGCACAGGGGCACAGGAACAGCAGATGCTCAGGCCTGTGTCTTAAGGTCCAGAGTCTGAGAGATAAGGGACAGAGGACCTGGTGAAGACCCAGTGAAGAGTGTCTCTTTATTCTACAAATGGGGGAAATTGCATTGCTAGATTAGGCACTGACTGAATGTTCAAGATGCAAAACACAGGTAATATTCCTGAAGAGCATCAGACAGGAAAAAGAAATGCTAACCTGGGGAATGGTCTTCCAGGCAGGAAATCTATCTGGAAGAAATATAAAGTGTATAAGGGTATCCAGTCAGGATCTCTCACTCCTAGATTTTCTCCCATATCTCTCTTGATTACTTTGTCCCAATAGGACTGCCCCATCCTATGCACCTCCATGCCATTTCACACCTCTAGATCTCCACTTATACTTGTGCAATTACACACATGCACACACAGGCACACATGTGAGCATGTATAAACACATACTTGTATTTTCCTGTTGTTCAGATCCTGTTCACAGAAAAGGGGCAAACCTACAAGATCGAAGAACCTCCTATGGGCTAGGTTGGATTAGGTGGAGAATCTTCCTTGGAAAAGGTAGGGGAACCATGGAAAGAGGGAGACTTCTAAATATGGTTGATCAGAAAAGCAAAGGTCTGAGACAGTGAAGAGGTACCCCAGTACCCCATCATATGGAATGAGCCAAGGCTAAAACAGAAACCATAGATCCCAGGCCAGAAGCTAAGAAAATTGGGAAACTGACCAGAAAGAAACCAAGTGGGCGTGCAGATTAGTAAAGCACAAGTGCTTGAGGTCAGGCAAACCTGGACTTATCCATGCTTCACCACTCCCTAGTGTGATCTTGGGAAAGTCTCCTCACCTACCTAAGCCTCGGTTCCTCATCTGAAAAATGAGCTTGATTATGCAATCTTACAGTGTTGTTGGGAAGATTCAGTCAGGGCAGACATACACGTTACTGTTGGCCTGGCTTAAAAACAGGCTCAGCTGTGTGGCTCTAGCCTGACCAACGAGCTTCAAGGCAACGGAGTCTGCAATGGAGAGTGGGGAAGCCCAAGGGTACATCAAGTGGGGATGGGTCTTGGCATGGCTACCCTGGGTGCACTTTATGTAGAAAGTTTAAAAGTAGTAATAAAATGGAATAAAAAGTGTTGTTGCATGGGCAAGTTGAGAGCCAAATAATGAATGGACTTCACTCACAATTGCCACAAAAAGAATAAAATATCTAAAAATATAGCTAACAGGACAAGTGAAGGACCTCTTCAAGGAGAACTACAAACCACTGCTCAAAGAAATCAAAGACGACACAAACAAATGGAAAAACATACCATGCTCATAGATGGGAAGAATCAATATTGTGAAAATGGCCATATTGCCCAAAGCATTTTATAGATTCAATGCTATTCCCATTAAATCGCCATTGACAATCTTCACAGAATTAGAAAAAAAAAAAAAAAACTAGTTTAAAACTCATATAAAACCAAAAAAGAGCCTGACTAGCCAAAGCAATCATAGGCAAAAAGAACAAAGCTGGAGGCATCATGCTACCTGACTTCAAGCTATACTACAAAGCTACAGTAACCAAAACAGCATGGTACTGGTACAAGGACAGATACATGGAGCAATGGAACAGAATAGAGAACTCAGAAATAAGACTGCATACCTACAATCATCTGATCTTTGAAAACCCTGACAAAAACAAGCAATGGAGAAAGGATTCCCTATTTAATAAATGGTGCTGGGAGAACTGGCTAGCCATATGCAGAAAATTGAATTTGGACCCCTTCCTTACACCATATACAAAAATCAACTCAAGATGGATTAACAACTTAAATGCAAAACTCAAAACTATAAAAATCTTAGAAGAAAATCTAGGCAGTACCATTCAGGACATAGGCACAGGCAAAGAATTCATGACAAAGATGCCAAAGGCAATTGAAACAAAAGCAAAAATTGACAAATGAGATCTGATTAAATTAAAGAGCTTCTGCACAGCAATAAAAAACTATCATCAGAGTGAACAGACAACCTCCAGAAGGTCTAACATCCAGCATCTACAAGGAACTTAAACAAATTTACAAGAAAAACCCAAACAACCCCATTAAAAAGTGGGCAAAGGACATAACAGATACATTTCAAAACACAACAGACATGTGGCCAACAAACATAAGAAAAAACCCTCAATATCACTGATCATTAAAGAAATGTAAATCAAAACCGCAATAATTTTGATTTCACATTAGTCAGGCTATTAAGAAAAAGTCAAAAAACAACAGATGGTGGTGAAGTTGTGGAGACAAAGCAACACTTTTACACCATTGAGAGAGTAAATTAGTTCAACCATTGCAGAAGATAGTGTGGCGATTCCTCAAAGATCTAGAGGAAGAAACACCATTTGACTCAGCAATACCACTACTGGGTATATACCCCAAAGACTATAAATCATTTCATTATAAACACATATGCATATGTATGTTCACTGCAGCACTATTCACAATAGCAAAGACAAAGTGGAAGCTGAACAACAAGAACACATGGATATGTGGGAGGAAAACATGTACTGGACACTGGGGCCTATCAGAGGGTTGGTGAGGAGAGAGAGCATCAGGAAGAATAGCTAATGAGTGCTGGGCCTAATACCTATGTAATCTGTGCAGCAAAGTACCATGGCACCCATTTACCTGTGTTTCATACCTGCATCCTGCATATGTATCCCTAAACTTAAAATAAAAATTGGAAATCAGAAAAAGAAGAAGAGGAGGAGGAGGATGAAGAAGAAAAGTGTTGTCGCAACCACTGAATCAATTCAGTATTCACTAATACTGAATTGTGCCAGCAATTCTAAACAATGTCAGTACTAACACTCCTCCCTGCTAGGGGAAGCTGCTCCACCCCCACAGCCCTCTCATTCCCTCCCCAGCCTATAGAATACTCTGGCCTGAAGAATTAGCAAAGGAAATGGCCACCACCAGATTCTCATCTCTTTCCTAAATGGACTGCTGCTCCTCTGAGTGGAGAGAGGAAACGACAACTTCTCCCTCCCTGCATGGGGCCAGCACTCCAAAGGTCCTCAGGTTGACCATTCATTTCCCTCCCAATGCTTTTGAATGAGAAGGAATAATAATCCACAAGCCAACTCTAATTCTTGGTACCTTTAATAGTGAGGCATGGTCTAGACTGGGCGTGTAGATGTGTTGACAGAGGAGAGGAAGAGAGAGGGGCCCCTGAAACAAGATAGTAAGATCTCCTTTTTGATCAGAGTTTTCTGCTGAAGTTCTCCCTGGAGTTCCCCCAGGATTTTGTCTGAGGCTTCTTCTCTGTAGAAATTTGAAGCGCCCCGGTTTCCCAGAAATGGTCTCACATGTGGTACCTGCAAGTGTGGACCAAGGCCTGCAGGCCTAGTGTGGAAGAATGACGGGGTGCTGCAGACAGAACAGATGAACTGGGCCAACAGGGAAGAGGAATTGAGACCCTAAAACATTGAAGTCAGGGGTCACAAACTCAGACATGTAAACTAAATAATCAAAGCTGGCTGGTGTCAGCGGGAAAATACTATAGACTCTTTCCTATTTGTTCAGAAATTCTGACTCTTTCAATGTAGCATTCATTTGTCCACTTATGGTGGGAATATGGGTACAGATAAATATTTCTATACCCGTGTTAGGAAAACAAAACTCTTGGCTTCCCTGCTGTGGAGAAAAATCCCGAGGGTGAGGAGGCACCATGTAGCTCAGCTCGCAGCAGGCTTGTCCCGAGCGAAGTGGGTGGCCGCTGCTGGGCTCTGATCCCTGCAGGAATGGGGGTGAACTGAAGCCGGCTCTCCTGATTTGATGAGAGAACCTAGAAGTCTGGACTGTCATGGGAACTCTTCTAATATTTGAATGTTGGTTCAATTAAAAACAATAGCACAGCACTGGAGACCAAAGAAAATACACCAGATGTGGCCCTTAGGCCACTCTTTTTTGAAGTCTGCATCAAACAAAGTTTCTCCTTTGTTCCCCAAGGGAGGTAAGATAACAATTTCCTGTGTAGGCTGAGCCTTCCTAGAGTGCAGTGGTGCGGACACCTCTCCCTCACCGGGGCTGGTCTTACTCCACAGCTGCTCTTGTGAGATAACAAACCAATGCAGTCCCTAAGGAGAAGTCCAACATTGCAGATGGTTCTGCCATTTCATGCATCCCTTTCATTTCTCCCTGGTTGAAAATCCTTCTTGTCCTGAAGGTACTCATGGCCAAAGGCAGCTCCCGAATTTCTGTTTAGAAAGGACTTAGGGTGGACTATCTGGTTGCATGGAAGGTGGAACCTGAAGCTGCCTTTGCACAATGCTTTATAATACTGATTGAGAAAAGACTCTAAATTGTCCTTATCACACTATGAAGAGAAAGCTGCCATAGACCCTCATAATGTCTCCATCTCCCCAGTGGAAACATTCTTAGCATGAGATCAGAGACACAGCTGTTCCCACAAAGGCATCAATAAATGAGGTTTTATTATGGCATCTTTTTCTTAATAGTAGTTGTATCCTTGCAATTCTTTTAAGCCAAACGAATTCATCTTTATTGTGAAATGCTGCTCGGGGCACCCTCTGTTTAAATCCTTTTAGGATTAAATACAAAGACCGAAGATCACTTACAAAGCTAGTTGGATCCAGCCTCTGCTTGCCTTGCCACTCCGACCTTACACAGCTCGTCCTTTCCCTTATACTGAGTCTTTTTTAGTTTTTTGAGGGTGTGACACTTTCTCTTTTTAGTATACCTTGATTTAGCTGGCTCCTGCCATAGCTCAGGGCACTTGAGATGTCACTTGCTCTAGACTGTCCACCCTGTGCCTCTACCCTCTTCTGCCTTGGGGCTAGATGCCCTTCCTCCTTGCCCTTTCAATCATATCCCCTCATGTGTTACATCTTACTGCTGCAAGTCAGGTTGCTCCAAGAAGCGGATGCAGAGTCCTAGTTATGAGTAGAAAAAATTGAGGAGAGACTCTGGAAAGAAAAGGGGAGTGTATCCGTTTTCTAGGGCTGCCACAACAGATCACTATCACCTTGTTGGCTGAAAACAATAAAATTCATTATCTTGACATTCTAGAGGCCAGATGTTCATTATCAAGGTATCAGCAGGGCTGCATTTCCTCCAAAGGCTGGGAGTGGGGAGTAGAATCTCTTCCTTCACTTCTGGCCGCTCCAGGCACTCTTTAGCTTGTGGCTGCAGCACTCCAGTCTCTGCTTCAGTGGTCGCATAGCTTTCTCCTCTTCTCTGTGTCTGTCTTTTTCCTCTATTTGTTTATCTTATTAGAATACACATGATTACATTTAGGGCTCACCTGGGTAATCCAGAATGGTTTCCTAATCTCAAAATCCTCAAGTTAATCACATCTGTAAAGAATATCCTTTTCTGAAATAAGGTAATGTCCACAGATTCTTAAAATTAGGATACAGACATACCTTTTTGCGGGGAGGGGAGTACTGTTCAGCATGGTTGAAGGAGGCAACCAGCCTCCAGACCATGTGGCAGATCTCTGCTGACCAACAGGGATCTCTGGAGTAGACTGCATACTAGAGCTTTAGATGGAATTAGCCAGGCCTTGCTCTGTCTTTTGCTGGGGGCTACCATGAAGAGAATCGACTCTAAAGAAGCTTAAGAGTTGCCAGCCAAGGACAGTCCTCAAAGCCAAGCAATGAGGTTGTTTTTTTGAAGAGGGATCTGAGCAGCACATCTCTGCCACATTTCTGCCACAGTTCATCCCTTAAACTGTGCAAGAGGCAGTTTTCCAAGGCTCTGGTAGTCCCTTCTTCCTAAGGGAAAACCTAGAAGAAAGAGGGACAAACTGCAGCCCCTCATTGCTGCAGTTGGTCTTGGGGCTAACCCATGCTCATTGTCCCCTCTTTCACCAACCATTCTAAATTCTCTTTGCCCTCAGCTACTACCTTTGCTGGTCTGCGTAGCCTACCCAGTGGTAAACCCCTGGTAACTATGCCTATTTTAGACCAGGTTGCTGCTTTTGTCCAGTCATAGTCACAACTGCTTGAGGGGGTATTAAGAGGACCCCGGGTCCGTCAGGAATACGGTTCCACACATATTCCTCCCTCTCCCCACAATATAAAAGGAGCTCTTCCTCCTTCTGATGGTCAGGGTCAATTATCTCTGACAAGATGATGACTCCTCTTCTTGTCTGCTGACCTCTGAACACAAGGAGGCCAGAGTGCCCATGCAGCAACCAAATTTATAGTTTAGCAACATCTTTGCTGTGTCCCTGTTGAGAGTATATCCCTTTGTGGGGCCAGAACTTCTAACCCTTCAGAGCCGGGAGTTGTAGAGAAGGAGAAAAACTGTTAAGTGTATAATGTTGCCCAATCTAGTTGAATGTGAACTGTTTCTGATGGCCTTTTCTATTTGGGATTGAAAAGCATGCATTTGCCAAATTGGTGGTTGGGTACCATAAACCCGAGGCCATATTTATCTGCTCCCACAATGGTATTATGTCAGGCACAGCAGATATGATCAAGGTCATTACTTGGTTGTACTTATGGTAGTCTACAGTCATTTTCTAGGATTGATTCAGTTTTTTTAGGGACCAGACTAAGGAATTAAATGGAGATATGACAGAGACCACCATCCCTGCATCCTTTCATCTTTAATCTCCCTACTCCCCCGGGATGCAATACTGTTTTTGATTTACTTATCATAGCTAGCAATTTCTGAGACTTCCACTTGGCCTTCTCCATTATGACAACTCTTGTCTAAAACCCAAGGACCTAATGAGAAAGTTACATCAACTGCCAAGTATAATAATACCAATAATACATTTTTGGACAGGAAAAATGACCACTATGTGAGCCCATGGATCAATGGACGCACTATAAACCATACTTCCGCCAGGAGTCTATTTATTGCCTGACACTCATGTTCCCTACTTCTCACAGGAGCCCATGATGATGCTTTATGTCTTTACATATCAATGACAGTTCAGATCCTGCCTCCAACAGCTGTTGGAAGGTTTGGCCATTTTTATTTTCTCAGTGTAAAGTCAATCAAGTCAATGGCAATAGGTTCCTTTGGAGAAGGACATTGGGAATCATCACAGTGTGTACTTGCCGAGGTATTGTAGGGTCCTTCCCCTTGCAGACCTAGCTACCTCTTTAACCAACAGGTTTTGAATCTGAAAATCAGCTCAGGCCTGGAAATTTGGCAAAGTTATTATGACTCTTTATTGAGGCAACTGCCCTCAGCCTCCTGCTCACCCATTCTTCCTCTCTTTTGATTACATATATAACATATATGTAATACATGTAAAACATATGATAAACAGCACTCTTGCTGGCTGTCTATTTTGTTCCTAAGAATGCTAAGTTCTATTCACCATCTCTATGATGATCTGATGATCTATAGGTTAGGCCCTCTTAACTGCCACTCTGTTCTTGTTGGTTGTTATGATAATTATAATCACCTGGCTTCTGGTGGTTAAGTACCACCATCTGGCATCAATTGCTTTGGGAGAACCCACAAGCCCCACTGCCATCAGTGAGCCAAGTTCTGTGACAGACTCTTCTACTGTTAACACTGGCCCCACATTCCTGATGCCCTTGGTAAATGATGTGTCCTCTGATTGACTTTCTGGCCTCGCATAATACACCCATTCCTGCAATCGTACTTCCCCGAGCCTTTTAACCACTTCCCCTGTGTCTTCCATGGCAAGCAGGCATTTCAGCCTCTCAGTGGGGGTCTCACTTTCTCTAGGCTTCTAGGAGCTACCCTAGCAGCAAGTTTTCAGAAGCAAGTTTGCATCATTTCCTGGGGCATTAAATCCTGTATCTCAACAAAGTGACAAGTGAACTCAAGTTAAAAAAAAAAAAAAAAAAAGGCAACACTCCCTTATCCAGACTTATGCTCCAGCCATCTTGATCAAGCACTCTGATCCCTGATGGCTCACCCTGATGCCATCTTGCAACTCCTTTGGGCTGTGGTCACTTTTCTCCTTATCAGGCCCAGCATATTCCCGGCTCAGATGTGTTGTGATTTGTGCTAATGTCCAGGAGTGGAGGAGGGAGCCACCTATTCCCTTTTTGGGGAAAGCTCCTTGTATCATCTTTCGACACAATGAATGTGCTAGCTCTTAATTGCGAAGGGTGAGCCACCCCTACAGGCTCAGAAGGTTCAGAGGAATCTAGGAACATCCATCCAAATGTTTCAATCCCATGTGTTAGAATCCCAGGTTTTGCCAACTAGGGCCCTGACTTTGGTCTAACAGCCGTGCTTCGGTTGAGCATTCAATTGTCTTTGAAATTTAGTAACTCTATTAGATCCTGTGCCTCATCTTCAGCTTTTTCTGCTCACTCACAGTAAGAGAGATTCTTTGTAGAAACTCTTTGCATACTTAGTTTCAGTGGTTTGTTAACTATTCTCAGATTTTCATTATCCTAATGTAGGGCATCAATGTCACTTAGTAATAATCAGCAAATTCTATTATTCTCATACTTAGAGATTCCCCTACATTCCAATGCTTGAAACAATGCATTCCTCTCTACCTACATGCCATCCCAGTCTACCACTGGTGAACCTTTTAACAACTGGACCTCCATCTCATGCCATGGGCTGTCTGTATATCACCTACCAACAGGCATGGTGTCCTTACAACCAGTGAAGCAGTGAGTGATCCAGTTCCCAAGCCTTTATCTTACCACATGCTCTCTCAAACCATTCTTGTCACCAACTCTTGCAAGTTGGGTGGAGTGCAGATCTTGGCTCACTGCAACCTCTGCCCCAGGCTCAAGTGATCCTCCTGCCTCAGCCTCCTGAGTATCTGGGACTACAGGAGCACTCCACTGCATCCAACTAATTTTTGTATTTTTTGGTAGAAATGGGGTCTCACCATGTTGCCCAGGCTGGTCTCAAACTCCTGGGCTCAAGTGATCCACCTGTCTCAGCCTCCGAATGTGCTTGGATTACAGGTGTGAGCCACTGCACCCAGCCAACAATGAGTTTTTTTTAAAGTAAGTCTTTCTCATGCCACATTTGGCACACAATTATGCTAAAAAACATTCGCTGTTTATTTGCAATGCAAATTTAACTCGCTGTCTTGTGTTTTTATTTGCTGAATCTGGCAACTCTAGCTGAGGGTAACTCTAAGATGTGCCTGCTCTCAGATACCACTGCTTTGCCCAGCCATTGTCTAGGAGTCACTGTAAGAATGCGTGGTCTTGGCCTGAAAACTGGGGAAGACTGAAAGGTGCTAAGTACTGGGGGCTGTCAGCTAGCTACACTCTTGAGAGCTGGGCAGCAAGTACTTTCTTGAAGGGAGAACTGATCTGCCACATTTATTTTCAATTTAACTGTTGTCTCTCTTGCTAGATGTAAGCCCAATGAGGCTGAGAATTTTCTTGTTTATTGTCATATTCCCAGTGCCTAACAGTGCTTGGCTTATGGTAGATGCTTCATTGTTACTTCTTAAAGTGAACTATAGGTAAGGCTTCAAGAAGCTGGGGCATTTAGGGAGAACAGAAAGAAGTTCTCTTCTTCTGTCCCCACAGTCACACTCTGAGTTCTGCCGACTCTTCGATGGCCTTCCCTGCTGAGTGTACAGTAAACACAGTTGATATGGTTTGGCTGTGTCTCCACCCAAGTCTCATCTTGAATTGTAGTTCCTGTAATCCCCATGTATTGTTGGAGGGACGTGATGGGAGGTAATTGAATCATGGGGGCGATTACCTTCATGTCGATTACCTTCATGGATAGTGAGCAAGTATCCATGACCTGGATATAAGACATAGAGTCCAAGGAGATTATTCCAGAGCTTTAAGATTTAACTATTGCCCTGTTGGATTCTGGACTTGCATGGGGCCTGTAGCCTCTTTGTTTTGGCCAATTTCTTCCATTTGGAATGAGTGTATTTGCCCAATGCCTATAGCCCCATTGTATCTAGGAAGTAACTAATTTGCTTTTGATTTTACAGGCTCATAGGTGGAAGGGACTTGCCTTGTCTCAGATGAGACTGGACTTGAACTTTTGAGTTAATGCTGAAATGAGTTAAGTCTTTCAGGGAACTGTTGAAAAAGCATGATTGTGTTTTGAAATGTGAGGACATGAGATTGGGAGGGGCTGGGGTGGAATGATATCACTTGACTGTGTCCCCACCCAAATCTCATCTGTAGTTCTCATATTCCTCATGTGTCAAGGGAGGGATCTGGTGGGTGGTAATTTAATCATGGGGGGTGGTTACCTCCGTGCTGTTCTCATGATAGTGAGTGAGTTCTCATGAGATCTGATGGTTTTATAAGGGGCTTTCCCCACCTTCACTCTGAACTTCTCCTTGCTGCCACCATGTGAAGAAGGACTTGTTTGCCTCTCCTAATGTCATGATTGTCAGTTTCCTGAGACATCCCTAGTCATGCTGAACTGTGAGTCAATTAAACTTCTTTCCTGTATAAATTACCCAGTTTTGGGTATATCTTTATTAGAAGTATGAGAATGGACTAACACAACAGGTAACAGGTGGAAGGTCAACTCTAGGTTGTATGGTCTGAGTTCACAGTCACTGAATTCTTCATCAGAGTTAATTATTTGTAAAATTAGCTAAATGGTTTCTAGGTAAGCAAAGTAGTTTCTAGTGGAGGAATCTCAAGAGAGACCTTACGTGTGAGGTCAGTGTTTGTTGCTAATGTGTCCATGTCTGCTTACATCCATATATATGTCCTATGGAGGACTCAACTCAGCAGACCCTGAACAAAACTTATTTTCTTTTGTTCTACTATGGAGTCTTCCATTACGTCTTTTCTATCATATAAGCCAGATTTCCTTGCCCCACTCAGCTGCCATATGCAGCTTCTAGCTTTCAACTAAGGTCTGCAGATTTCTGTCTCATTTTCTCTCTGATAACCAAATCTTCCTCTCTATTACTGCTGCACTGTTGTAGTTTTGATCTTCATCGTCTATAACTTACCAGTATATGAACTACACCAGTTGGTCTCCCTGTCTTTGGTATTACCCTTTCTCCAATCCATCTTCCGCACTGTTGTCAGGCATTTAGCTTTGAAACATTAAAATAAAGTGCATCAAATCAAATCAATCAAATTATGTTATTTTTCTTTTCCCTCAAATCTCTCCCCTTTATCCCGGAACATGTCCAAACTCCATCTTATTACTCTGCTTGCCAGAAAAGTCTTTACTCTACTTTTAAATATACAATCTGATTATATCACACTTTTACTTTACTGGATCCCCATTACTGGTAGGATAAAGTCCAGCCCTTTCTGCATGAATTACAAGGCTCTCTGTGGTCTGGACTTGCTATAGTTTGTGCTGTATCCTCCCTCACATCTTCTGCTATGATTTACAATCTCATGAACACATCATACTCTATCATATCTACCAGCCTTTGTTCAAACTAGTCCCTCTGTCTGAAATTACTCTTCTTCTACCCTTCTTGTTGTCTGAATCAGTACTTCTCAAACTTTAATGTGGTACCAATCACCCGAAGATTTTTTAAAAATTCAAATGCTGATTCATTACATCTGGAGTGGGGCCCCTATTCTGTATTTCTTTCTTTTTTTTTTTTCTTTTGAGATGGAGTCTCACTCTGTTGCCAGGCTGGAGTGTAGTGGCATGATCTCAGCTCACTGCAAACTCTGCCTCCCAGGTTCAAGCGATTCTCCTGCCTCCGCCTCCTGAGTAGCTGGGACTACAAGCAGGTGCCACCATACCCAGCCAATTTTTTTTTTTTTTTTGAGACAGTCTTGCTCTGTCACCAGGCTGGAGTGCAGTTGCACAATTTGGCTCACTGCAACCTTTGCCTCCTGAGTTCAAACAATTCTCCTGCCTCAGTCTCCCTAGTAGCTGGGACTACAGGTGTGTGCCACCGCACCTGGCTAATTATTATATGTTTAGTAGAGATAGGGTTTCACCATGTTGGCCAGAATAGTCTCTACCTCTTGACCTCATGATCAGCCCACCTCGGCCTACCAAAGACCTGGGATTACAGGCATGAGCCACTGCACCTGGCCCCTATTCTGTATTTCTAACAGGTAATGCTGATGGTGCTGGCTCATAAACCACACTTTGAATAGCAGAGGCCTAGATAACACTTACCATTCAAATGTCAATAAAGGATTATCACCTCTCTGAAGACTTCCCTGAATCTTCCAGAAAATAATTGACTACTTATTTTTTCCTATGCCTACAGTTTCCTATGACCTTTATCAAAACACTGGTGACATTTTACTGCATTTTTATTCAGTGTCTGTTTTCATCTTCTAGACTTGGAGCAGGAACCATATTTAATTCATCTTTGGATTGCACACTCTCAGCACAGTGCCTAGCATGTAATAGGTATTCAGTAAGAGTGTCGAATGAATGAGTATTGGGTCATCCTCAGAAAAATGAAAAGTAAATTAACATTTAGGATTCTCATTCTCCTCAACTTTCTGATGTAAGACTTAAGTATGTTAAATTACAATGTTTTTGGTTGCAAACATCAGATACTGATATGGTTTGAATCTATGTCTCCACTTAAATCTCATGTTGAATTGTAGAGGTGGGGCCAAATGGTGGAGGTGGAGCCTGGTGGGAAGTGATTGGATCATGGGGGTGGAGCCTTTATGAACAGTTTTGCACTCTTTGGTGCTGTTTCTGTGATAGAGTTTTTTGAGATCTGGTTATTTAAAAGTGTGTGGCAACTCACCCTCTCTCTCTTCCTTTTTCTCTGGCCATGTAATATGGCTGCTCCTGCTTTGCCTTCTGCCATAAGTAAAGGCTCCCTGTTTCTTCCCCAAAAGCAGAAGCTGCCCTACTTCCTGTACAGCCTGCTGAACTGCAAGTGAATTAGACCCTTTTTCTTTATAAATTTCTCAGTCTTAGGTATATTTTATAGCAGTGCAAGAATGGACTAATACAGAAAATTGGTACCAAGGAATGGGGCATTGCTATAAAGGTATCTGAAAATGTGAAGCAGCTTTGGAACTGGGTAAGAAGCAGATGTTGAAAGAGTGTGGAGGGCTCAAAAGACAGGAAGATGAGGGACAATTTGGAACTTCCTAGAGACTTGTTAAATTGTTGTGACAAAAATGGTGGTAGTGATAGGGACAATGAAGGTCAGGCTGAGAGGCTTTCAGGTGGAGATGAAGAACTAATTGGGAACTGGAGCAAAGATCATGTTTGTTACACATTAGCAAAGAACCTGGCAACATTGTGCCCCTGCCCAAGAGATCTATGGAACTTTGTCCTTGAGAGTGATGATTTAGGGTATCTGGCAGAAGAAATTTCTTTTTTTTTTTTTAATTTCTTTTTTTTTTTTTTTTTTTTTGAGACGGAGTTTCGCTCTTGTTACCCAGGCTGGAGTGCAATGGCGCGATCTCGGCTCACCGCAACCTCCGCCTCCCGGGTTCAGGCAATTCTCCTGCCCTAGCCTCCTGAGTCACTGGGATTACAGGCATGCGCCACCATGCCCAGCTAATTTTTTGAATTTTTTTAGTAGAGACGGGGTTTCACCATGTTGACCACGATGGTCTCGATCTCTTGACCTCGTGATCCACCCGCCTCGGCCTCCCACAGTGCTGAGATTACAGGCTTGAGCCACCGCGCCCGGCACAGAAGAAATTTCTAAGCAGCAGTGTTCAGGATGTTGCCTGGCTGCTTCTAACAGCCCATGCCCACATGCATGAGTGAAGAAATGACATATTTAAAGAAGAAGCAGAGCATAAAAGTTTGTGAAATTTGAAGCCTGGCCATGTGATAGCAAATAAAAAGCCCATTTCCAGGGGAACAATTCAAGCCAGCTGCAGAAATCTGTATAACTGAAAGAAAGGCAAATAATGACAGCCAAGACAATGGGTAAAAGTCTCAAAGGCATTTCAGAGACCTTTGTGACAGCCTTTCCCATCACAAGCCTGGGGGGCTAGGAAGAAAGAATGGTTTCTTGGGCTAGGCCAAGGGGCCCAATACCCTGCACAGTCTTGGGACACTGCTGCCTGCATCCCAGCTGCACCAGCTCCAGTTGTGGCTAAAAGGGGCCCAGGGCCAATGCTTCACAGGTGCAAGCTTAAGCCTTGGCAATTTCCATGTGGTATTAAGCCTGCAAGTGCACAGAACGCAAGAGCTGAGGCTTGGAGGCCTCTATCTAGATTTCAGAGGATGTATGTATGGGAAAGCCTGGATGTCCTGGAAAAAGCCTGCTGAAGGGGTGTAGCCCTCATGGAGAGCCTCTACTAGGGGAGTGCAGGGGGGAAATGTAGGGTTGGGGCTTCCACCGAGGCACTGCCTAGTGGAGCTATGAGAAGATGGCCACTATACTCCAGACTCTGAAATGGTAGAGCCACTGACGGTTTGCACTGTGCACCAGGAAAAACTGCAGGGACTCAATGCCAGCCAATGACAGTAACTGTGGGAGCCAAATCCTGCAAAACCACAGGTATAGGGCTGCCTAAGCCCTTGGGAATCAAAGGATTCCATGTCCCACATCCAGGGCACAATGATGCAAGGAAAATCCTCCCAAGTAGAAGAGACTTACCTTGTCTCAGGTGTGACTTTGGACTTTTGAGTTAAAGCTGAAATGAGTTAAGACTTTGGAGACTGTTGAGAAGCGATGATTGTATTTTGCAATGTGAAGACATGAGACTTGGGAAGGGCCAGACACAGAATTTTATGGTTTGGATCTGTATCCCCACCCAAATCTCATATTGAACTGTAATCCCCAAAGATGGAAGTGGGACCTGGTAAGCAGTATTTGGATCATGGGGATGGATCCTTAATGAACATCCCTTTGGTGCTGTTCTCATAATAGAGTTCTCATGAGATCTGGTTGTTTAAAACTGTGCAGCACTTCCCCTCACCTTCCTCTTGCTCTAGACATGTAAGATGCCTGCTCCTGCTTTCCCTTCCACTATGAGTAAAAGCTCCCTGAAGCCTCCCTAGAAGCAGAAACCACTATGCTTCCTGTACAGCCTGCAGAACCATGAGCCTATTAAACCTCCTTTATTTATATATTACCCAGTCTCTGTTTTTTTTTTTTTATAGCAACGTAAAGCTGGACTCACACAGAGACCCAACTCACATTTGCCTTCTCTGACTGGTTCAGGTGGCTGGGAAGGATACTGAGAAGCTCACAGAACTGAAGAAAGAGGTGAACAATCAGGATGTTGGAAGGCTGGGCCCAGAGACATAAGAGATATCAGAAACAGGCACTTGTTGGCCTTTTCCTTAGGAGGTGCCATTGGTTGGCTCATGTGAGTTGCCTTCTGTGCATCTCTCATTTCTGTTGGTCTCTGCTTCTTTTTATGTTGACCTTTTAATTTCCTGCTACAGACAGGCCTATTTTAGGTTGCTGGGCGTTGGATTCTCAACAGACCAAATTTAGTATCACAGCAAAGAAGAGTCATGTGTTCACCCCTGTGGCCATAACAGCATATGAATGGTGAGAAGTAGTGCATGTATGCATGTATGTATGCATGTGTATTTATGTACAGATGGGCCTTTGTGAGGTGTGAGGAAGACAGTGTATTAACAGAAGAAATGAGGTGGATATCTTACTATTTTAAAAAGAATAGCCACTCTAGTCAACTAAATTACCTGCAGGTCAGAAAAATTGTTGTCAGCATAAAGTAAGGAAAAGGGAGGGAGACAGATGGGCTGAGAGAAGGACAAATGCAGGGATGCTAAATTCATCTTCTGCTGTCTGCTCCCACTAGTGGCAAATACCGGTGCAGTCTGTTTAGAGTATCTGTGAACCAAATCTCCATGCATGTCAGTATCCTCTCATGAGGGTCATTCAAGCCATGTGCAACATTCATTAGTAGCACTGCAGAAGGCTTACAGTAGCAAGGCATAACTTTTGAATCACTTACTAGCTTTAGTTTTCTCATATATAAAATGTGACTAATAATAATGCCCACCTCACAGAGGTGTCACGAAGCTTAAAGCGAATCAGGCATGCAAAGCACTAACTTTTACTGAGCTAAAAGCAAGCAATGCAAAGTAGGATCACAGTTCCTCTTAAAAAGTTCTGAGGAGGTAAGGAATTCATCCTAGGTCAGATAACTTGTGGTTTAGAGAACAGGGTTTTAAACTCAAAGTATGTCTGATTTCTGGGCCTGTGTTCTTTTCACTAGCTCCATAAAGATGCAACATTTTCATATGGAGGTTTGAAGTTTGACAGGAGCAATTTCTCCCTCCTTTCACAGCTCGTTATTACACAACAGCACAGTTTGACCACAACTCCCCTGAAAGTCATGGGGAGAGTGGAAAGACCTACAGTGAAAAGTGTTTACTGAGGACCACACATTGTAACTCTATCATTAGAATTAAGTCTTTAGAAACAAATGAGGAAAAACTGGGAGTTTTTAATACAAGCAATGGTATACATAAAAGAAGTGCTTATTTTATGAAAAGAAAATAATCTAGCAATATTCCACCTTAAATAAGGAATTTTCTTCTGATGTCTGTGTTTAGGTTATTTGCTTTGTAGCTGTTCTGTTGCCAATTTTAACAGTAATTCCCTCTCCATGTTACTATCTTACTCCAATTGCTTGGCTACCTCTGGAAATGCAAACTAATTTTAATATGAGTTTAAGCAAAAACAGTGCAGGATCAGTTGGCTGCTAAAAAGAAATACCATGACCACATACTTAAATGAATGAGAAGAACATGGGGGATTATCCTGTAGTGTATATTAGCCTGGGAAGGCTTTCTTAGGGCCATGACATCTACAGATAAATAATTCTCCATTTTCAGTTGTCTCTGTTAATGTATGTCTGCTGAAGGTCTTTGGCCGAGAATAGCAGTCCACTTTGGCCAATCACTCTATCACACTGTCAACCTTGTGATTAACTCTAAGATAAAAACAAACAAAATGAAACCCAAACAAACAAAATGAAACCTTCAAAGCAAAATCCAGAAACAAGACAAAGGAAATATCTCTCTTGAACCCTATTTTGTGGTTATTTTAACATATTTTCCATATTTACATATTTTGTAAACATTTTGTATTTATCATCACTCTCTGTACCATCAAGAAAAAGTAATGAAAATGAACAGTACACATCTCGTGCTTAATGTCTTTAGCCACACTGAAATTGTCTTTGGAATAATCCTAGTGGTTTGCAAGCAGCTGTGATCGCTGAGTGAAGAGATTCTTAAGCATCTAAAGAAAAAACAAGAGGAACTGCCACACCCTGGGCACACACAAGAGCCAGGCAAAAGCCAGAAGCTTTGTATCTTTCAATTCATTTGATCCTAACAGCAACTTTGTGAGGTAGGACTTTTCCTTATGCCCATTTTACAGATGAGGAAATCAAGGCTTAGGTCCTCTAACTAGTAAATGGGAACTGTGACTTCAATCCATATAAAACAATAAAACAATGGCCAACATTTGTATTAGGCTATTTTTGCATCATTATAAAGGAATACGTGAGACTGAGTAATTTATAAAGAAAATAGGTTTAACTGGCTCATGGTTCTGTAGGCTATATACGAAACAGGGCCAGCATCGCTTGGCTTCTGGTGAGGGTGTCAGGAAGTTTACAGTCACAGTGGAAGGTGAAACAGTGCTGGGCACACCACATGGTGACAGCAAGAGCCAGGAGGTAGGGATGTGGGGAGGGGAGGTGCCAGGCTCTTTAAACAACCAGTATCTCATGTGAACTAACAGAGTGAGAACTCACTTATTACTATGGGGAGGACAACAAACCATCCATAAGCGATCCACCCCCATGATCCAAACACCTCCCACCAGGCCCCACCCCCAACATTGGGGATTACATTTCAACATGAGATTTGGAGGGGACAAACGTCCAAACTGTACCAACATTTATTAAGCATTTATCATTTTCCAAGAGCTCTAACAGTTTGGCATGCATTAACTCATTTAAGCGCCATAAAATCTCTGAAAGGTAGAAACTGTATATAAAGACTTCAATTTAGCAGATGAGGATACTGAGAGACAGAGTGTTGTCCCTCGAATGCATAGCTTAAAGCCTGATCTCTGCAGGGGTTGGAGCAGCTTCCTCCTTTGTGATTTTCATCTGCTTCAGTTGTATTCAGCTCCCAGAGACTATCATCTGCCCCTGCCAGTTGTAGAGCAGACAGGATTCAGAGTGTCAGTTGTATAAGCTCTATTGTGACCTCTTCTGGCAATTAGAAAACAATTATACTTAGCTATAGCATATTCATTGGGGGACAGGGTGTTTCAAAAGTTGAGTCCAAAAAAAGCATTTTTTAAGGAAGACAACATAGGATCATACTCAATATTTCCTTCTAAAATGTCATTCTTAGCTCTTCTGCCTGAGAGTTACACTGTTGAGAGAAAATGTTGAGACCGCACCTGCCTTAAGTGTTGCAGAATGTTGCTACCTTTGCTGTGGCAATTTTCTGCCCAGAGAAGTGGAAAAGATCATGCCCTGGGCAACTGGTCAGGCCAAAAGATCCCCAAGGTCACTTCCAAGGAAAATTAATATGTCTGGGAGACACAGGAGACTAACGACCCAGGGAGTTCAGTCAATACTGAGCCAGTGTCGGCTCTTCTCTGGCTGTTGCAGGACATCATTGACCCTTGTTAATGTTAAAGGCCAGTGCATACCAGTGCTGGTTATATTTACACAACGGGCTAAAATTAGCTGGCATGCTCTCCTGGCAACTGGAAAGATATAAGGCTCCCAATTTATCTAGCAATGCTAATTTGGGCAAAACCAAAAATGGTTCTTTGGCTGTTCTCAGTGCATAGGCATTCCACAGCAACAACAGCCTTTTCCTTCCTCTTCCTCTTCTCTACATTTAAGGAAATTTCAAATATAAAGCCAGGCTGATTTTGGTTCTGGACAACTACTACAAATATGGAAACCTAAAAGGCGTCTTATAAACAGAAGGCTTTAGGGGCTTCTCTGTGTTAGAAACAGAACAAAAATAAGGTAAAAACTTTTACTATTTTCCATTAACACTGGAAGAAGTGAACTTAGAAGGACACCAGTTGGCACATTAGCATTGTGAAGCTAGAACCTTCAGGGGTGGGGTGAATGAAGGCTTTGAATGTCACTCAGGATGGAAGCAGACCTAGATCTACCTTTGGCTGGAATTGTGAATGTCTTCACCTCTTCGAAGTGCCTATAATCTGTCTTGAAGAAGAGTACAGCTCCGCATGTATAGACTGAACATGAAAGGGTGATAGGATTAATTATTAATGCTCACTAAAGAGTAATATTAGGACCTGGGGCAAGTATTTGTGATACATTCAACAGACTGCAGATTGGAAGGCAGAGTAGAGAAATGACAAGAACCCAGACTTGAGTTCAAGCTCCATGGTTTCCTTGGGTAGCAGGTAGTTGACCTGAAATTACTGTCCAATCCTAGACTTATCTTTAAAGGGTTATCAGGGAAACCAGTGATGGTGAAATGTAAATTGAGTATCTGGTGTCTGAAACTAAATGACAAAACAGGCAAGATATAGAAGGAAAAGCATTTGAAAGAATAAGTAAGGTTTCAATAAAGTGTAACAATTATTATATTAAGGGTGTTGTAGAAAGAGACCATAAAATGAAAAAAAAAAAAAAAAAACATTCTCATTAGGGGATTTAAAAATATGTGTCTAATTTACAGAACATTCTACCTAACAGCTGCAGAATATACATTCTTTTCATCAGAACATGAAATATTCTCCAAGATAGAACATATGTTAGGACACAAAAGGAGTCTCAACAAATTTTTAAAAATTGAAATCATATCAAGCATCTTCTCAGATCACAGTAGAATAAAGCTAGAGAAACTTCAGAAACTGTATAAATACATAGAAATGAAACAACAGGCTCTTGAATGACCATTGAGTCAGTGAATGAATTAAAACAGAGATGAAAACATTTTGAAACAAATAAAAATGGAAGCACAACATACCAAAACCTGTGCAATATGGTAGAGACAGTGCTAGGAAGGAAGTTTATAGCATTAAATGCCTACATTAATAAAGTAGAAAGCTTACAAATTAATAATCTAATAATGTACCTCATGGAATTAAGGACAAATCAAACTCATATTAGCAGAAGAAAAGAAATAAAGATCAGAGCAAAGCTAAAAGAAATAGAGACTAAAAAAATACGAAGGATTAATGAAATGAAAAGTTGGTTCTTCAAAAAGACAAAACCATAAACCACTGACTAGACTAACAAAAAAAAAAAAAAAAAAAGAAGACCCAAGTAAATAAAGTCAGAAATGATAGCAAAGACATTAAAACTAATACCATAGAAATATAAAGAATCATCAGGTACTACTATAAACAACTATACACTTATAAACTAGAAATCTAGAGGAAATTGCCACATTCTTAGAAATATACAATCTCCCAAGATAGAACCAGGAAGAAATAGAAAACTTGAACAGAACAGGTTTAATGAGCAGCGAGACTGAATCATTAAAAAAACAAAACAAAACAAAACAAAACCAACAAAGAAAAGCCTAGGGCCCGCTGAATTCACAGTTAAAGTCTACCAAATGTATAAAGAGTAACTAATACTAATCCTACTAAAACTATTCCAAATAATTGAGAAAAAGGGATTCTACTGTAATTCATTCTATGAGACCAGTATCACTCTGATACTAAAACCAGATAATGACACAACGAAAAGAAAAAACTACAAACCAATTCCCCTGGTAAGCATAGACACAAAAATTCTCACCAAAATACTAGCACATAAAATCCAATAACACAGCAAAAAGATAATACACCATGATCAAGTGGGATTTATATCAGGGATGCAAGGAAGATTCAACATATGTAAATCAATAAATGTGATGCATAAACATAAAATCAAGGACAAAAACTATGTGATTATCTCAATAGACACAGAAAAAGCATTTGATAAAATTCAGCATCCCTTCGTGATAAAAACTCTCAATCATCTGGTATAGAAGGAACATACCTCAAAGTAAAGGCTGTATAGAATAAACCCACAGCTAACATCTTACTGGAATAGGGAAAAGTTGAAAGCATTTTCTCTAAGAACTGGAACAAGATGAGGATACCCATTTTCACCACTCCTACTCACTGCAGTACTGCAATTCCTAGCCAGAGCAATCAGGCAAGAGAAAGAAATAAAGGGCATCCAAGTCAGAAAAAAGGAAGCCAAACTATCCCTGTTTGCTGATGATATGATGTTACATCTAGAAAACCTAAGTACTCCACCAAAAAAACTTCTAGATTTGATCAGTGAATTCAGTAAATTTGAAGGATAAAAAAATCAATATGCAAAACCAGTAGCATTTCCATACACCAGTAATGATCTAGCTCTGAAAGAAATCAAGAAGGCAAGCTCATTTACAATAGCAACAAAAAAACCTAGAAATAAATTTAACTAAGGTGGTGGAAGATCTCTACAGGAAAAACAACAAAACACTGATGAAACAAATTACAGATGACACAAACACATGCAATGAAACATCCCATGCTCATAGATCAGAAGAATTTATATTGTTAAAATGGCCACAGTGCCCAAAGCAACCTACAGATTAAATGCAACCTTTATCAAAATACCAAGGTTGCCGGGCTTGGTGGTGCACATCTGTAATCCCAGCACTATGGGAGGCCGAAGCTGGTGGATCACTTGAGGTCAGGAGTTTGAGACCAGCCTGACCAATGTGGTAAAACCCTGTCTCTCCTAAAACAAAACTTAGCCAAGCATGGCAATGGTCTCCTGTAATCCCAGCTACTTGGGAGGCTGAGGCAGAAGAATCATGTAAGCCTGGGAGACAGTGAACTGAGATCGTGGCACTGGCACTTCAGCCTGTACAGCAGAGTGAAGCTCCATCTAAAACAAAACAAAACAAAGCAAAACAAAACAAAACAAAACAAAACAGAATAAAACAAAATATCAATGTCATTTTCCACAGAAGTAGAAAAAAATCCTAAATTCATATAGATTCAAAAAAGAGCCAGAATAGCCAAAGCAATCCAAAGGAAAAAGAACAATGATAGAGGTACCATATTACAGGTTCAAAGTATGTTACAAGGCTACAGGAACCACAACAGTATGTTGCTGGTATAAAAATAGACACATAGATCAATGAAATAGAAAAGAAAACTCAAAATAATGCCATATGTTTTTTAGCCAACTGATCTTTGACAAAACTGACAAGAACATACACTGTGGAAAGAACACCCTTTTCAATGAATGCTGCTGGAAAAATTAGATTGCCATATGAAGAAAAATGAAATTGAACCAGTAATTTTTACTATATACAAAAATCAACTCAAGATTGATTGAAGACTTAAATGTAGGACATGAAACTATAAAAAAATACTACAAGAAGTGTGATACAGTGGCTCACACCTGCAATCCCAGCACTTTGGGAGCCTGCACCAAGAGGACCACTTGAGGCCAGGAGTTCAAGATCAGTCTAGGCTACACAGTGAGATCTGGACTCTACCAAAAATTTTTTTTAAATTTAGCCTGGCATGGTGGCATGTGCCTGTAGTCCCAGCTACTCAGGAGGCTCAGGCAGGAGGACTGCTTGAGCCCAGGAGTTTGAGGCTGCAACAAGCTGTGATTCTTCCATTGCACTCCAACTGTCTCTAAAAAAACAAAAACAAACTGAAAACAACACCAACCAAAACCTAAATACTAGAAGAAAACCTTGGGAAAACTTTATGGATATTGGTCTTGGCAAAGAATTTCTGACCAAGATCTCAAAAGCACAGGCTAAAAACCAAAAACTACACAAATCATACTTATTTAAACTAAAAAACCTCTACTCTGCAAAAGAAATAGACTCATAAATAGGTGTTTAAAAATATATATATACACATGGGTCTAGAGGGTGTAGTGATAGACAATGGAGACATGGAAGGGTGAGGAGGTAGGAGGAAGGTGGATGAGAAATTAGCGGGTACAATTTATGTTACTTGGGTGATGGATAATCTAAAAGCCCTGACTTGACCATGCACACAATTTATGCATGTGACAAAATTGCACGTATACCCCATCAATTTGTACAAATAAAAACAAACTTAAAAAATAAAATATACATCTAAAAAAGAAAACTTTGTCAATTTTTCTATTGTTGGCCCCTTTTTAAACTAATACTAATATGTAATCAAGACTATTGGCTGGACATGGTGGCTCACACCTGCAATCCCAGAACTTTGGGAGTCCAATATGGCAAAAGCTCTTCTCTACCGAAAATACAAAAATTAGCTGGGCGTGGTGGTGCATGCCTGTAATACTAGCTACTCAGGAGGCTGAGGTGTGAGAATCACTTGAACCCAGTGGGGAAGAAGTTGCAGTGAGCCGAGATCGTGCCACTGCACTCCAGCCTGGGTGACAGAGTCTCAAAAAAAAATAAATAAATAAATGAAATCAATACTGTTAGCCTCTGTCTAAATACGTTTTTTTTTTTTTTCCCGGCAACTTTGCCATTTATATATTGTCTTTATGGCAGTGTCTCTTGATACATAAATATGCATGTGTGTGCTTACATGCATGTTTTTAAATAGTTCATTTAAGAACATATTGTTTCATGGTTGGGTTTCTTAAATTTACAAAAGTCTATTTTTCTAGTACTTTTATAAATTCATTTTCTCATTCAAATCTTTCATCTATATGTAATTTATTTTGGTGTATGGTATGAGGTCCATGGTTCAACTTTATTTTTTCCAGGTATCCACCCATTTATCTGAACATTATTTGTTGAATAATAGGTTTCTTTCTGCTAATTTGAAATGGTCCTTTAACAATTTACTAAATTTCTCAATTTATTTGGATCAATATCTTGCTTCCTGTTCTAATCTACTTACTGTTCATGAATTCATGCACCACACTGCTTATTGTCATTTCATAATATGCATTAACATCTACTCGTTAATTTTCTTTTTTTAGAATGTCTTTGGCTATTTTAGATTTATTTTCTCATATGAACTTAGAATTTGCTTGTCTAGTTTTGTATGTTTCCTATTAGTAATTTTATTGAAGAATATTTCAAAATTATAAATTAAACTTGGGGAGAATTGACATTTTTATAACTTGAGTATTTCTATTCAAGAACAGGCATGCAGCTCATTTGGTAAAGTCTTCTGTTTCCTTTGTAAAATGTTTCTTACAAACAACATATAGTTGGATCTTTCTTTGAGGAGTAATTTGATATAATAGATTATTTTAGCCCATTTGCAGTTTGTAGTAGTCTGTTCTCACGCTGCTATAAAAAACTGCCTGAAACTGGGTAATTTACAAAGAGAAAAGGTTTAATCGACTCACAGCTCCACATGGCTGGGGAGGCCTCAGGAAACTTAACAATTATGGCAGAAGAGGAAGCAAACATGTCCTTCTTCGTATGGAAGCAGGAAGAAGGGCCGAGCAAAGGCGGAAGAGCCCCTTATAAAACCATCAGATCTCATAACAATTTGCTTACTATCATGAGAACAGCATGGGAGTAACTGCCCCTATGATTCAATTACCTCCTGCTGGGTTCCTCCCATGACATGTGGAGATTATGGGAACTACAATTCAAAGTGAGATTTGGGTGAGGACACAGCCAAACCACATCACAGTTGTTATGACTAGCATGCTTAAGATTAGATCCATCATTCTATTTTATATGTGGTAGGCAAAATGACTGTATGCTTTTCCGTCCTAGAGCTTAAGTAAACTCTTACACTGTATGAACTCTTTTTCTTTGCTTTACTCTATTTGTCTGTCTTTGTTATAATGCCACACCATTTTGATTAAACTTATAAATAAGTCTTGATATCCGGTACTGTGAGTCCTCCAACTGTACTTTTTTTATTTTCTGTTAAATAGCTAATGGATTACATCTTAGTTCAAGTGATAGATACATACATGCATGCATACACACACCCATACAAACATAAATATATGCTGAGTCCCCACTCACATGATTGTTATGATGGTTCTGTGAGTTACCGTACATTAGGATATTTTGCATAAACTTGATCTACATTGATTTTTTTACCTCATGTCCTTACCCCTGATCAAAATAACCTATGGCCAAAGACAGAACAAAGACTCTTCCTGCCCCAAGGTCTGAGCTTCTGAAAAGTTGAAGGAACAGAAGAATAGCAGATGGGACAAGAGAACTCTCCTAATTGTGAAAAAGCATCAGCCTCCTGGAAATTTCCAATGTCAGATACAATCTAAAGAGGAGTCAGAGTTTTAAAACTGACCCGAGTGTGGTCATTGCCATTATATCTGCTGCTTTGGTGTAATGAAATTATTTACGGTCAGAACACTTGGACTTAAATCCCAAGCTGCTCCACTTACTACGTGACCTTGGGTAAATCATCTGATCTCACTCAGTTCTATTGTCTGTAAATGGGGATATTATTTTCTTTGCATATATCATAGGATCATTTAAGTATAATTACATATAACAGAAACAAGAAAGAAGACCATGGCTGTGGAAAGAATGTGCCTGATGTAGGTGAGAATCAGAGCTATAGTCACAATAGCTTAGTAGTTAAAGGATAGGATTAGCACTCAACAGAAAACCAAGGAGCAAGATTGGCCACAGAATTGGGTCTGCATGGGAAGAGTCAGAAGGAGGTTTAGCCCAATGGTCATGTGGTGGGAAGCAGGGTGCACAGGAACAGTAGAGCACACATCTATACCACAAAGAATAATCTGTTAATGCAGAAGAGACCATGATACAAAAGAGACAAAGTCCTGGGTAAGCTAAGGAAGGGAACAAGGGTGGATATTTTTTTCATTGGAACCAGGAGGCAAGAAGCAGCAGTAAGGGGCAGATGTAGCAGGTTGGTAGAATTGCTCGTATGTAGATCAGAGAGTTCCCACCCAATGTTTGCTATCTTTTTCAATGTCTTATGAGATAAAGTCACCAGTGAAATGTAGGGGTAGGGCAGTATTGAGAAGTGAAGAAAGATGTAGTGATTACTTTTTTTTTTTTGTATAATCCAAGGGCAAGCTTTTATCACTTTAAAATGGTAAAGCATACAAGGTGTCTCAAGCCCCTCCTTCTTGATCTTTCAGTTCTCTAATTTTATTTGCATTCTCCCTGGCTTGTTCTATACTCTTCCATTCTGTTCAGCATCTCTGTTCAGCATTCTCTTCTATTAGTTGATTCCACTCCTTCTCATGGCCCTACCACCCTTGCTACTTTCTATGTCCTGCAAATTGCTGCCTCAGTTTTTGGTAGGATTTGTTTTTAGGTTCTTAGACAATATGCCTTGGGGATTAATTAAATTTTATGATTTTATTTTATCTCTTTTGTTGGCTTATTATTTATAACTCTTTGTTTTGTTAGTTTGGTGATTTCTTTAGAGTTTACAAAATTTACCTTTAACTTAATCACAGTCTACATTCAAATGACACTATAATGCCACTTAATGCATGGTATAAAAACCTTACAACAGCAGGGCATGGTGGCTTATGCCTGCAATCCCAGCACTTTGGAAGGCCAAAGTGGGCAGATCACGAGGTCGGGAGTTCAAGACCAGCCTGACCAACATGGTGAAGCCCCATCTCTACTAAAAATACAAAAAAAAAAAAAAAAAAAAAAAATTAACTGGATGTGGTGGCACGAGCCTGTAATCCCAGCTACTTAGGAGGATGAGGCAGGAGAATCACTTGAACCTGGGAGACGGAGGTTGCAGTGAGTCGAGATTGTGCCACTGCAGTCCAGCCTGGGTGACAGAGCAAAAGTTCGTCAGAAAGAAGAGAGAAAGAAAAGAAAGGAAAGAAAGAACGAAAGAATGAACGAATCTTACAACAATATGCTTCCAATTCTCTCCTCCCAGACTTTCTGATATGTTATATATTTCATACACTTTTAAACACACATGTATGTTATAAATCCCATACTATATTGTTATGCTTTTTGTTTAAATAATTATATTTTAAAGAGATTTAAATAATAAGAAAAAATCCTATATATTTACCCATGTAGTTACCATTTCTGAAGCTCTTTATTCTTTTGTATACATCCATATTTCCATGTTGTATAATTTTCCTTAACATTTGTTATAGTGTGGATATGCTGCTGATAAATTCTTTTAGCTTTTTAGTTTCTAAAGAAGTGTTTATTTCATCTTTATTTTTGAAAAATACATTTTCTCTCTGAGTGTAGAATTCTAGTTTTAATTTTTTTCAGTATTTTAAAGATGTTGTTCCACTAGATTCTCATTTGCATTGTTTCTAATGAAAACTTTAGTAGTATCCTTTGCTTTGTTCCTCTGATTTTTTCTCTATCACTGAATTCTGAGCAATTTGACTATTATAACGCCATAACCCTTGGTATCTGCTTTTTTGTTTTGTTTTCTTGTTTTTACATTTCTTCTGCTTGGGGTCTATTGACCTTCTTGGAGAGTGGGTTTATAGTTTTTAGCAAATTTGGAAATATTGGCTATTATTTCTTCAAATATTTTTCTGTCTCTTTCCTCCTTTGGGGACTCCAATTGCATTAAACTGTTTGAAGTGACCCACAGTTCACTGATGCTCTGCTGATTTCAAAAATTCTCTTTTCACTCTGTGTTCCATTTTGAATAGTTTCTATTGCTCTGTCTTCAAATTCACTGATCTTTTTTTCTACAATATCTGATCTGCCATTAATCCCATCCAAAGTATTTTTCAATTCACACATTGTAGTTTTCATCTCTAGAAGCTTAATGAAATCTTTAAAAAAATCTTCTAGGTCTCTACTTAATTTTTTGATCATAAAGAATGTAGTTCTGTTTTAAAGTCCTTGTCTTCTAATTCTAATACCCGTGTGAACTCTGGATTAACTTTAATTGATTAGTTTTTCTCCTTCTTATGACTTATATTTTTCCTGCTTCTTTGAATGCTTGGTAATTTTTGACTGGGTGTCAGACACTGTGAATTTTACTTTGTTGAGTGCTGGATATTTTTGTATTTCTATGAATATTCTTGGGCTATTTTCTGGAGTGCAGTTAAGTTATTTGGAGGTACTCTGACCCTTTTGAGTCCTTCTTTTAAGACTTGTTAAGCTGGACTGGAGCAATGCGCAGTGGAGGTCTAACTTTTCCCCATTACTAAAGTAAATTTCTTTTGTGTACTTTATCCAGTGCTCATGAATCATGAGGTTTTTAAAGTCTGGCTAGCTGGAACAGGTAATATTCTGAGCTGTATGTAATTGCTAGACACTATTACCTCTAATCCTTTCAGGTGGTTCCTTCCCCAGCCTCACATGCTTTCTTCATATGCTTGCACTGATCATTATTCAACTGAATAATCGAGAGGGACTCTCTTGAGATATTCAGTGTGCTCTCTGCTTGCTGGTCTCTCCTCCCCAATATTCTTTCCTACAAATTCTAGCTGCCTTGGTAGCAACTAGTGATTGTCCCAAATCCTTCTCCTAAAGAACTTTGTTTTACCATATAAGCCATCACTCTTTTGTGTTCATTCTGAGCTGGGCTTGGATAAAAGTGATGCCCCAGCTGAATTGCTGCTTTATTTATAAATGGCAAATTACTACAGATTTATAGAAATGCACTCTATGAACCACCTTGGGAATTTAAAGGGAATGATAAGATCCAAAAACCATCAGCTGACTTCAATCAGCAAAGCTTGTCGCCATCTCTGGTGTACTGAACTATAAGCATTGGAAATTCATAGGCTTCTGAGCCAAAATGAGATTCACATTCAATGTAAATAAGAAATAGTCTGTGATTCTGCAGTTTTGTTTCCTGACCCAGCATGTCCTGCAAAAATAGAAATGTCAGTGCCTGGCAGTGGTGGAGCATACCAACTGAGATTGTGACCTGAAAGACCAGGAAGGCGCTGGCTCCACAGCCAGCTGGCAGGCTGCCGTTGCCAATGGGAAAATCATTCCTGTGTGATAAGACAGCGACAAATGCTTTCCCTGTGGCTGCGATTAAAGCGGGCTCTGCATTATGACAACAGTGCTTCAAGCTTTGCATAGCAGTCATTTCTGCTAAATATTCATATGCTTATTTATACTCTCCCAGGCCTTGCCTGAAATCAGGGAGTTTAGAATTTCAGGCACAAACTATTTCCCTTTTTGGGAAGAAAGATTAGTGGACACAAGCATTGAGGAGTTGAGAAAGGGATGGGAAAAGGGAAAGATGATTCTGTAATCAGTCTATAGAAGATGCTCAGAAGAAGGGAGTTACTAATTGTGCAGGGCATGTAACAGTGTAAGTTTCAATCCAGGGGGCTATATTTGTCCTAATCCAGCAACTCATAAATGTATGTTGAATAAATAAATGAATAATCTATAAAAATGGTGCAATGTCCTCTGGGGCAAAGACTAAGCTTTGTTTTCGTAACCGTAGAATCTAATCAGGGTTCCTGGCTCATGGAATAAACTCAAATACATGTTTTTGGATTAGTTAATGGGTGAGAAAAGGAAGGGAGGAAAAGTATGAGGGAGGAAGGGGAGATGGTATAAGGAAGAGAGGGAGGAAGAGTTTGAGAGAAGACAGTTGGGTTGGCTACCTCACTTCTCTAGACCAGTGCATCCGGCTGCCAAGAAGTAACTTTGTTTGTCTTCTCCAGCTGTTTGTTACATCTGCCTTGGGGCCATAAAATTTCAGGCCTTTTTGGTGAGGGTATTCACAGTTTGTTAGCCTTTGTAGTTTACAAAGTATCTCAGAGGTTTCCACGTAGCACTGGCCACTAGAAAAATTCCTGTCTTTATTAGCCCTAGCTCCTCTTGTACCCCTCCCATAGCTGGGAAAGATGTGCATGTCTGTCACTCAGAGAGAAAGAGGGGAGAAAGGGAGGGAAAGGACAGAAGGGAGGAGTAAAGGGGGAAGGAAAGAGGAATGAAGGGGGACAGAGGGAGGGAGGAAGAGATTGAAAGAGAGATGCTGGAACACAGCTGGAAGACAACTTCCCCAGGAGTCCTCTGGAAGCCCACCCGTCAAGCACTTTTTGTCTTCCACATGCCTTTCTGCATTCACGTGGAATTCTGCCTTTGCATATGTCCATTTAAGAGCTTATGGGGTTAAGGCTTCAAGTGTTGAAATAAATACTGAGAATTTATGGTACCTTGGGGAGGACTATGGAAGGGGAATATGGACATTTCATCCCCCTTTAAGTTGCCCCTGATGAAAGCAGTGGACAAAATTTTCTCCAGGTTCGTCTTGTGTGGAACAAACTAGAAACTAGTCTGAGAATCCAGACCATTGGTCTCTGTCTTCTCTATGCCTCCAATTAGCTTTGTAAATGTGGGCAAGTCTATTCTTTCTGGATCCTGGTTGGCTCATGTGGGTAAAGGACTGGTTATATTGTAGGAGACCTAGAGTCTTTCTTGGCGATAGCTCAACTGCAATTCTAAGGAATGTCCTATAGATTCCCATCCCCTGGTGATGCTTATGCCCAAGAATTCACTGTTCCTAAGGAGCTTGGAGCTTTAGATGAAGGACACCGAGTAATCCCTGTCCCCAAGCTACCCCAATTTGATTTTGTCAAGCTCAGAACTCTGGTAGAGAGAAAGGTAATCTGGTAGACATCAGAGGGACCCAGATCTAGAGCCAAAGTTGTTTGATAGCATGAGGTTGCCTCCTGCCTTTCCTTCCCTGTCCTCACTGGAGACACAAATACCTTCACTTCACAGCTCAGCCTTACATAGTCCCTGAGCCAAGGCAGGGATTACCCTGTACAGTTACAAAACCTGATGCAACTCTTGGTAAAACAACAATGATGATATATTTGATTGAATCTATGCCCACAAACTTTGGAGTGCCAGAAATACCATACTTCTGTGTTTATTTAAAAGTAAATTGTATCTCAGAGTTTCCATCCTTCCAGGCTAATGAGAAATCCATCATACTTACTATTGAGGCTCCATACTGATAGCTATTGGATTAAATGTTCTTGGATTTTCCAATGGTAGGGCATTGACACGCCCCCTTTGTTTATTGGTTGGCTGGTTATTGCTAAGCCCTTCTTTGTTCCAGTCCAAATTCTCCCCTTGTGTCTGGCATCTCTGCCCCCCCTGACCCCAGCCATGGTATTGTATGATGAGACTTGGAGCTTCCCTGGGGCACAATGCAGTAGTTCCCCCTATGACATATTATTCCCGGGACTCTGCCAGAGAGTGGAGAGAGGATCCCCACTGTTCATGGGTTCCGAAATAACCCCTTCTCTTTCCTCTTGTCCCAAATTCATTTCTTATTCTCTTTTCCTTTCCCAGGAACATATTTTCAATAAGTTTAGGTATTGAAGTCTAGGAGACACTTCAAGCAATTTGTGCTTTTGGCCTTCAGAAGAAGACTTTAGATGCAAGAAAATAGCATGAATTTTAGTTAGGGGATGCCAAGATACACAAAAGTAAGATGACTTGAAAAGCAGCCAATCACTGAGCCAGTCAGTGTGGCTGAGGCGTCTCTGCTCCATGTGGTCCTGCAGGGACGCAGGGCTCCTTCCACCTTCTAGTTCTACCATGTCCCCATCTACATGGCCAAAGCTGGGGCAGCCTCATGTCTGTGGCACAGCCTGTGGAAAGGGCAAACTTGTCTTTAATGAGATGATCTAGAAGCTGTTGTGTCACTTTTATTCCTGAACCATTGGCTGAACTAATTCACAAGGCCACACCTGCCTCAAAAGAAATACTGTAGTGGAAGGAATTCTAGTACTAATAAGATCTATTGGGGGACAATTAGGGCAATCTTAAAATATAAGGGGAAATATATGGAAAAGAAATCATAGTTAACATTTTGACAAATTATTCTATTATTTGCATCGACAGCATTATCATTCACCTCCCATTACTGAGGGCCAGTTATGTGTATGTCTGTGTGTCAGATTTACTTGCATTATCTCTTGTCCTTTACAATAATTCTGCAAGGCAATTATAGCCCTAGTGTTATTTTAGGGACTCTGTGGTGGCTTTTTATTGTGTACATTTAGAGAAGCAAAATTACATCTTTATATGATTTGGGATTGGGGTTGGCCAAGAGAGAAATTTGGATGAGATTTGAAAGACAGAAGCAAAGCAGCCATTTCCACACCAGGCTTGGTGGCAGCTCGCACACATTGTCGCTTATCTGCTGGCTCACTTGTGGGCACGGACAGTATCCAGGCTCTCAGCTCCTCCATCCCCCACTGGATTTTCTCCTTCAGTTTCTCTGAAGCCTGGGCCAGGCATGTGTGCAGCACCATGGGTAAGGGCACTGGCTTCTCCCACAGGTCACTCGTGCCATCAAGGTTGGAGGTGGTTTGTCCTTGTGTATTCTAGTTTGTCCTCATGAGTTCCATTTGTCTACATGGGTTCTAGTTTGTCCTTACTCTCCCCCATTTCCTGTGCAGCTTTCCTTCCTGCCAGGCTGGCTGATCTGTAGTGGCTTAGGTCCAACGTCAGAAGCAGAGGCAACAGCCTTACATAGACTTCACACATCCCACTATTGTGTAAGATCTAAATCCTATAATAAATCCCTTATCCTACAGCACTTATAGTAGACTGCTTCTCTGATCATATCCTGATAGAGACATTTTGGTTGCAAGTAATAAGAAACCACCTTCACATAGCCTAAGCCTAGAAAGGGTAATTATTTTAAGGATGTGGGAGTGTCTCATGCAATCCAAGTGTGGGAAGGCAGTTTGGTCACAGAGAGGGAGAAGATCTTCCATATTAAAAGGACAACACAAAAACACTTATCTCATATTCCATTCTCTAGTCTCTACCCCATTTTTGAGCTCCCCTTCAAATGCAAAGATTGTCACATCCTCCTGCATTCCCCCACTTCCAGGACTTCTGAAACCCTCTGAAAACCGAGTTCTTATCCATAATGCCGCCAAACTGGATTGTCAAGAGCAACGTATGTCTTCACACTCTCAATGTGCCTGAACCTCACTACTGCTGATATTTGCTGTCTGGCTGGATGCTGTGACTCACTACCCAGATTCCCCTTAGGTGAGGGGCTATTGCCCCAGCAGCTAGGGATATGGAAGGCAAAGCCTTCAGTGGTGAGCCTGTTTGGGGATGACCTCAGCCACAGACAGCCCCTCAGCCAGGATCATGCTTCCTCTTAGGTGGCCTACATCCAATATGTAGGATGATAAAGGCCTGGTCACTCCAGCTAATCTTTGGACAGCCATTCTAGCTCCAAAAAACCTGTAGGTGGGCCAGGGTGCCTTTAGTTCTGCATCACAGCTCAACCTCTCTTTCTACCCACGCCTGTCTTCTTCCCTTCCTTTTCATGATGTCTTGAACCCAAAGACATCCCTGAGTAAGGATCCTGGGACACCAAACTTGTCTCAGAGTCTGCTTCCTGAGGAAGCCAACCCGGACATCTTCCTCTTCCAATGCTCCTCCTCTGGCATCCGTGACTCTACTTTCTTTTGGCCCTTTTCTTCTCTGTCCAGTCCACATCTGTTTCTTTGCAGGCTTTCACTATTTTCTCTGCCTTTCCTAAATGGGAATTTCTCATTTCTTTTCCCAAATGAATTTATCCACTCCTGTTTTCAAATGGCATCTCTATATTGATGATCCATCAATTTATGTATTTAGCTTAGACTTCTCTTTATAATTCTGGTCTCTTAAGTCCAATATCCAATTTCCTCCCTGACAATTGCACTTTGCTTACTTATAAGCATCTCAAAATTGATGTTTCCAAAACTGGACAATGTTCTTCCTCTAAAGTCTGTTTCCCCCCCAAGAATTTTCCAATTCAGTCAACTGTATCCACCCCATGGTTCAGTCAGACACCTGGCTCCATCTATGTCCCTCCCCCTGTCTTTCACCTACTATGTATCATTCAGCATGTGCTGTCACTCATGTCTAGTCATAACCATGCAGCTGGTACAAAGGGTCTGGGATTTCTTTAGGCTTCCTGCTTCCTAGCATATGAACAGTATGGGAAGCTCTTTCTGGAGGCAGGCAGGTGTTGAACAATTAGTCACACATACAGCCTAGGTCAACTCCCAGAGTGTCCTTTGAGGGCTGTTTAGTTGCTAACAAAGGCATAGAGAAATGCAATGGGTCTGAGGATCCTGAAAACATTCTTATTTTAATAAAACTATATTCTTTATTGTAGGGCATTGTCTAGGAATTGTTGCCATTAATCACTTTTATTAACTGAATATGTCCCTATATGTATGTGCTTAGTATTGATATAGCATACATTCCTGTTGATGGGGGCAGGAGCTGCTTTGCTTTGCCCACAATTCTTAGTCCCTGGCAATTGAGAGTAGGAAAATATTACAGATTTGCAGCAAGAGAGCAAGCAAACAAAGTAGAGTGCAAACCTTTTCTATAAAAAACATAGTCAATCAAATATTTGATGAATATCCGCTTCATACCAGGTACTCTGCTAAGTGCCGTGAAGGAGCTCACTGACGAATAAGGCATGGATCCCATGTTTCCACAAAGCACAGTAAGTGAACAGTTGAATACGAAGGAGGAATTTCATATTGTGACTTTGTGTATACAAAGTAATACAGAGAAATTATATATTGGGATGATTTCTAAACAATGCTTTGCAAACAATTATAAAAGCAAGGACTAAGAAGCATTAAAAGATCCTTCAATTGTTTTGGGTCCAGTGGAGTATGTATCTAGGTGAACAACAGCACCTCAGCTATTCATTTCCATGGTAACTGAAAAGTCTAGGGGACTAATACCATTAATACTTATCAGGGGAATTAGAATAATAATAGCATATGCTGAGGCTAACTATGTTTCAGGCACAGACAATGCACTTTGCTCATATTATATTATTTAAACCCCACAACAACCCTATCAAGGAGCAACTATTCCAGAGGCTCAGAGAGCATAGATGGTCTCACATCCTGTAAGTGACAACAGCTGGGACTTGAACCCAGGTCTCTTTGGCTATGGCTCATGCTCCTAACTAGTAGGTGAGATATCAAAGTCAGCATAGGAAGTTATCTCATCCCTTAGCAGCTCCTTCTGAGAAGAAAGAATGAAGAAAGACAGTGGAATTATATGGAGGAACAGGTTGGCTGGGGACAGAGGAAGCAGCATAAATTCTCTCAGGTACATTCCTCCAGCAAATTTAAGGGGAGAAAGAGGACTTTGTAGGTGGGTGTTTACACATAGATTGCTAGAAAGTCAGCTTCTCATTTGAAAGCACTCCTGGATCTAGGGCTGAGAGTGTTCTAGAATGTGGATAAAGAAAGGAACATGGAGGTTGTTATTCCTGATGCTTGTAGGGAGAATGTACATAAGAGTGGTCTGATTTTTAAAGATGAACTCACAAATTCAAGAAATAATCCAGAAAACTGAACTTTAGTTTGAAAAAAAAATGAGCAAAATTCTTTCATAGGAAACTCCATTATCCTTCTAGCAGAAAGTCTTGGGAATCCCCAAAACAGTGGGGACTTGCACCAGCACGGGAGAGCAAACTGTTAAATTTTCAGGAACTTCCCAAACAGATTGACATCTCATTGGTGGTTGGAAATCAACACGTTGGGACTATTTACACTATGAAAATAAGTCAACCTGTAAATCTCCCAGAGAGTCCATTGTTAAGTATTTACCAGCACACCATTGCCTAGAAGCAGCAGGGTTTCAATTAGCACCTCTTCACCTGTAGCAGGGTCCTTAGTGGAACTAATGTGGTAAAAACAGGGGAAGAGTAGGTGTAGAGAAGGAAAATGGCAAAAATGGAGTTAGAGAAAGTAATAATCATGCTATGGATTGTGATTCCCACATCTGGCTGCATGTGAGAATTACCTGCAGAACTTTTAAAAAGATAAAGACCCCTAGTACTTAGCACATTTGACACTTGGAGCAGATAAACACCTTTTTCCTCCAGGTGACAAAATTATTTAATAGTAATTATGCAATTGTCAGTAACCATTAAATGTATTATAAAGACATATAAATGTTATATGCAATGTGTGCATGTGTTATACATCATGTATATATAAAAAACAACATAAATAGTGTTATATTTGATTCTTTAACTCATTTTTAGTTTATAAATAATTAAAATAAAAATGAAAGAACAACTTTCTATGTAGAAATATTATTGGATAAAATAGTTCACATATGAAATAAAATTCATTCTTTCTAAGCTGTAGCATACCTCAAAATTTATGCTTTATTTTGTTATTTTCAATTTGAAACACAAATAAAACCTCCTGATGATTACACAGAACGACAGAATTGAAGTAACTCAAGTCTGTTTCTTAGTCTATAATGAGACTGAGACTATTGCCACGTGTTATTATTTATTTAGAACCTACTGTTTTAATGCAAGAAAATGTACCACAGATGTTGAGGACACAAATTAAGCCCAAAGCAAACTCAAACTCCCAACCATTAAAAATCTTCTGTTCAAATGAACATGTGTAGGTGAGACCACGTGGCTGACTGTATATATTATACATATATAATACTGCGATTTCCCCAAATTAACTTCCATGTTGACTATGATGTTTACGAAAGAATAAGTAATAACAATGTACAATTTAAAACTTGCATGCATATTACTCAAACTCAACAGTAGCAGCTTAGAATGTAGAAAAGAAAAAAGATTTTTAGAGCTGGGTATGGTGGCTCAAACCTATCATCCCAGCAATTTGGGAGGCTGAGGCAGGAGGATCTTTTGAGCCCAGGAGAATGCAACCAGCCTGAATAACATAGAGAGACCTCGTCTCTACGAAAAAAACAGAAAAATTAGCCAGGTGTGATGGTGCGTGCCTGTAATCCCAGCTATACTACTCAGGAGTCTGAGTTGGGAGAATCACCTGAGTCCAGGAGATGGAGGCTGCAGTGAGCCATGACTGCACCACTGCATTCCAGCCTGGGTGACAAAGTGAGTCCCTGACTCGAAGAAAAAAAATAAAACACTATTTTCTGCAGGGGAGTGGGGAGGTATTTCATCAATGATATCATTTAGAACTGCTAGCACATAGTGGTATTAAAAGGCAGACTGACTTTCAGTTGTTTCTATGATTGTCCTTTAAATTCTCAGATAATGCACCCACTTATTGCCTGCACCTGCATGTACTGCTCCCATTATCTCTGCCCTTCGCACATCACTGCCTGGATCCCCAACTCAAACCAAAATATTCAGAATCTTCTGCGGGGTGAGGTCCAGGAGTCTATTTTCATGAAAATCTCTTGCATGTGATTCTAATGATCAGCTAGTTTTGGGAACTGCTGATATGGGAACAACGGGGACACAAATAGCTGTGACTGAAAGTGAAGCGAGGAGGCCAGGATATCCAAGGAATTGCTCAACTCTTCAAACCCATCCTTAGTTGTAATCGTTGGTAGATGGACTATCATTGAAAACAACCCTGTTAAAGGAACTTCCAAGGGCAACTATAAGAAGTTCTCCTATTATTTCATAAAAAATACTTAGCACACAGATATTTACATGTTAAAACAAGAAAACATGTCTTTTTATTTAGTAATAAATTAGGAGAGTGTTTTTTAACTTCACTTCTTTACAATCTAAAAAATTCTTATCAGTGAGTCTTCATCCTTATTGATTCCTCTGCTCCATCTTCAGACCACTTCAGAAAAGTCTGTCCTCAAAAAAGCCAGAATTTTAAAACAAATTCAAAACTTAGATGCCTTTGCGCTTTAATTGGCTTTCCACCTTACTCAGACTAAAGACCAACTCTGGCTATAGCTACTAAGGCTTATGCTAAGTGGCCTCCCCTCGACCCTGCCACCACCATCTCTCTCAGTGTGACTCCTTACTCAGTGTCTTCCAGCCACATTGGCTTCTTGCTGTTCCTCAAACTCACTGGGTGCTCCCACCTCAGGGCCTTTGCACTATCTGTTGTCTCTGCCTGGAGCACTCTTCCCTCAGGAATCCACAAGCCTTCCTCCCTTACCTCTTTCAAGTCTGTGTTTAAATCTCACCTGATATAAAAGAGTATTATTTTTCTTGATTACATCTAGCACCATCTGACATATCATATTTTACTTGTTTATTTATTTTGTTTCCTCTATTACATTTTTGAGGGCAGGATTTTTATTATGTTTAGATGTTTAGTCTTTCTTTTTTTCTTTTTTTGAGGCAACATCTTGCTCTGTCACCCAGGCTGGAGTGCAGTGTGCAGTGGTACAATTTCAGCTCACTGCAGCCTGGACCTCCTGGGCTCAAGTGATCCCCCACCTCAGCCTTCCGAGTAGCTGGGACTACAGGCATTCACCACCACACCCAGCTTATGTTTAGTGTTACATTTTTAGAACCTATCCTCTGCCTTGCCCATAGTTGGCACTTAATAAATATTTGTCAAATAAACGAATAAATCAAAAGACAGATGATCAAAAATCAAATAATAAAGAGATAATAATAATAAATGACTTACAATAAACTTTTACCCCAAACCTTCTAAGTCACACTTTTAAAGATAAGCATTTGGAATTTTTAAGCTATGTCTTCTGCTACTCGCCCTGAGATCTCTACATGACACACTTCTGCTTACATTTCTTGGTTTATCAACTTCCAGCATTATCCATTGACGGCCTGCTATGATAGAGCTGAATGTGACACACTTGCACCTCCACTTTCTTCATCTTCCCAGTGTAATCACTATTACTATTTTTAGTTGCTTTGATTTCATTTGTACCTTATTTATATTCTCCCTGTTTATTTTCATGTCTTTGAGACAGTGTCTATTGTCACCTCAGTTTCTGAGATAAGGGTATCAGTTCCTCTTTCCTTCCTTCTGCCCTTCTTCCTGGCCACTTCCCAATCTTCTTCATCTTTCCTGAGCCATTAGTTTATGTCATGGCATGTAACTAGGGTTTCAAGTCTCATCACTGAAATCTTCGAAAAGATCTCTAAGAGTCTGTGGCTAGTCCTAACAGACATTTCACTTTCCCCCAATTTCCATTTTAAATTTGAAAAAGAAGTAGCGTAGAGAAAGATTGGAATTTTTTCTGGAGTGTTTGAAGGGCAAGCGACTCCCTTGGAAGCTTGCCAGGGCAGCCTTCTGTGGGGGAGGCTCCAGGCTTCCAGTTGGCCTCAGCTGCATGTGCTTTGGCACCTGACTCTTGCTGTTTGCCTAGCAAGGTGAACCACTCAGGGTAGAACTCAGGTTGACCAAGTTTCCAAGACTGATGTACCAGTGCATGTCTTCCCAATCAGAAACAAAACTGTGACGCCAACAGGGAAGTGCACATTGGCAAGATGAACATACTCTCTTCCAGCAGACAGACACATGTGAGGAACTAATTATAATCATGGTATACCTTGGTGAGCATAGAGTCAAAGCAGGGGTTAGGCAAAATGTATGTTAAACATCCATAGACACAGGTCGCTGATCAATTCACTTGTGAACGAGAAAAAAGTGTTGCTAATGTGAGCCCAGTCCCTCAAGTTCTGTTGCCTGTGATGTCTGCTGGTGTTCACCTCTTCCTTTCTATGTCTGCGTCACTGATCAATCCCCTTTGGACCGACATATATTTTACATTTTTCTGTCATTCTCATTACAATCAAGTCTATTGTTCTGTAAGCCATGCTCTTTAAGGTTAGCTAGCACATCTCTGTATTAAAATAATCATCTGGGAGCCCTCTTATTTCCCTCACTCCCAAATTCACAGCCAGTCATGTTACTATTGCCTTCAGGTAAGAATATAATGTCTATTTTCTATTGATTGAAGTCATCCTGAAAGTTCAGTGTCTCATAAATACAGCAAGCTGAGCATCGTATTTCTGTAGTAAGCACATTTCTAAAATGGATGGAGACATTTCTGTGACAGACAGAAGACTGGTTGGATGTCAGACCAGGTTCATGCTGGGCCTTAACATGTTTATAGCCGCTGTGACTTAAATGATATACCACCAGATGGTCTATCAGACCATAAGGGAAACAGAACGAGAAATATTAATCAACCGTGTATAGGGCTTAGGAGTTTTTTTAGTTGTTTACTGTTGTATAAGACTATATAATAGTATAGCTTATGATACCAAAAAAAAATGGAAACAAAGGAGGAATTAGATAAATAAAGCTAAAGTAAAACATTTATTCGTTTATTGAACATTTAATTAGTATTTATTGAGCATCTACTATTTGCTGGGTATTGTATTACATCCTGGGGATATAGTAGTGTGATGAATAAGGCAGATTACAATATCAGAATCAAAGTATTCATGGGGCTTACAATCCAGAGAGTAAAATAAAATTAAATAATAAAGACACAAATAACTCAGTAACTATAACTGTAAAAAAGGGCTATGAAAGAGAAGAACAGTGTACTATGAAAACATAAAACAAGAAGGACTGATCTAATCTGGGACAGGTAGGGTGGGTTGGAGATGACATTCCTAAGGATGATAAGATGAGACCTGGAGGATGTACACAATTTAACCCAGCAAGAGTTTGGGAAGAGTGTTTCCAGTGCAGGGGACAGCATGTGCAAAGACTAAGAGGCAGGCAGGAGCACAACATACTGAAATAACTGCAAGGCCAACATTAGTAAAGGGGATACATCAAGAGACTGAGATGGATAAGATGAGCACTGGAAAGGAAATCATAGTATTTCTAGCTGGTAACAACTATACCACTTTCTGGTTGGAGGAATTATTGTTTAGTTCATATGGGTAGAATTTAGTTACCCGTTCAATAAGGAAAACGTTAATATTATAGTCCATGAATTGGTATATCTTTTAGGTAAACTAATAATTCTGACAATCATTCATCTATCTCATACGGTGTTAATAACTGAAATAAATACTTCTCCTGCAAACAAGAGCATCTAAAACGTTTTTGGTGAATGAATACCATTTAGAGAATTTAGTCATCCTTTTTAAGAAGTACTTTCTTCCCTTTTCTATCTATGCCCTTTGGAGTTCTTCCCAGTTATCAGGGCCATCTTTGACAGTCAAGTCTGCCTTTGAAGGATGTATGTCATTTGTAAAGGTCTTTTGCTGAAAGATTTAAAAATCAAGGGAAACAAAGCTTGTATCCCCAAACCACTGGTGGTCTCACTGGATTTCTTTTCTTCTTCTTTTTGTTATCAAAGCATCACCCTAAATTCATCATGTTGTCCAACACACCCATGTACTTCTTGCTCCAATTCTTCCTGTGTCAAATCTCCCTACAGTGACCCATGCAATATTTCCAATTTTAATTTTTACTGTTTTTATCTTTCCACAAGACTAGGTGTCTTGTTTGTGCAATTGTGTCTAGTTGCTTCCATATGCACATTCTTGAGATATGAGGGTATATAATTATGTGCAAATACAAAACCATTTATGTAGGTAGGTGTCTGTACCTGTGTAAACAGATAGGTGTCTTGTGATTGAGTGCTGTAGGCCTGCACTGTTTCGTTTGGGCAGCCAGTAGCCACATTTGCCTATTTAAATTAGCTAAAATCAACAAAAAGTGAAAATGCTGTACCTCTGTTATACTAGTCACATTTTGAGTGCTCCAGTGGTGGACCTGCCCTCCCAGCGCATCCATGCAACTCACATAGAGGTGTGGCCCTGCCATCCTGCCCAGGGGGTGGTTAGAGTTCAGTAGCATGGTCTATACAGCAGGTTTAGTCTTTACACTTTGCACTCTCAAAAACATGTAAATGAATCCAAACACTAAGTCCTTAGAAATTCATTAAAACCTCTCAACCTCTTCTATCTTTAGCACCCCTACATTCCTTGGGGCTTCTCTTTCTTCTGCCGTGTCTCTGCACTTTGGCCCCTTGATCTCCTCTCTTCTCTGGGCTGTATGTAAGTCTACATAGGCTCTAGATGAGTCACATTCCCAGCTCCCAGAAGCACTGAAAATTGAGGGTGGGTTCTATGCTAATTGCTCACAATAGTTCAGTTTTTTCCCTTTTATGCATAGAAAGTGAAGGAGAAATAAGGACCTTAGTGGGCAAAGGTGGAGGGAGAATGCTGTAAACCTCCAAACATTAACAATTTTATCCCATTGCAGGTAAATTGAGTGTATAAATTAAACTTTATAGAGTTCATCTACAGAATAGCTTCAGTTCCCAATTAGTCTTATTACCACCGTTCTTACAAAGAATTACACTAAAGGGTTCTTGTTAGGTATTAAGGGGATAGCTTAAGCAAATGAGTGCAAAAAAACCATTTTTTTTTTCTTATTTTCTTAGTGCCCCGACAATACAGTATAAATAATGAGGGCTTATAAAATTGCTTCCCTTCCAGGGTGTGGGCTAGGTCATATAAAATGGATGAGATAACATTTTACGTCAATAAATTAAAGGAAAAGGCAGTGCCGCATATAATTCCTGGCACATAGTAGGGCTCAATGAGAGGAGGAGTCTAGAACAGTGGTTCTCAGCCTTGGCTGCACACTGGAAGCACCTGGGGTACTTGAAAAAAATGTATCCCCTGGCTTCCCTAAAAATTCTGATGTAATTGGTCTCAGGTGTGGTCTGAGTGTTGGCATTTTTAAAAGCCCACCAGGTGATTCTGTTGCACAGTCAAGGTTTAGAAACACACCCTGGAGTAGAAGGGAACTCTGGGCTCTTTTCTACTGTTTTCCCCCTGATCTTTACAGGGATACCATATCATCTTTGGCTCAGCCATGGAGTTAGGGGGTCTGGAGCTGATCATTTGAGATAGAAATTTTATATTATTCTAGATGTGGTCTACTACATGTTACAAAGGGGTGTGTGTGTGTGTGTGTGTGTGTGCCATGTGCATGTGCCCACATGTGTGTGATGAATTTCTTGTGAGCCCTTTGACGCTCCACGTCCTTAGCAGTGTTCCCTACACTTAGAAATTTGGAAGACTTCCCTTAAGTAACACTCTTGTTTTGTGTCCAAATCCAAAATAAAAGTGACAGTAATTAGTAGCATAAATCAACAAGCAGAATGTAGCAACCAGTACAGAGATGCTGGCCTGACAGTCCTCAACGATACTTTTATTTTTATATACCCACTAAACTCAAGATTAGTTTATTAATTCTGTAGCAGGTTAAGGGAGTGGAGGCAGCTGGTAATCGTTCATTCATTTATATATTTTCATTCAACAGCCATCTGCTGAATGTCTTGTATGTGCCAGGCCCTGGTTAGGGTTGGGGACACAATATTGAATATGACTGCACAGCCCCTGTTCTCATCCTAGTGGGAGAAAAGATAAGTAAATGAGCAATTGCATTCAGTGCGAATGTGCAGTAATGGGTGTCGGGGGGGTGGGGGGCGGTGCTGTGAGAGCACATAGTTGGGACATCCAACCCAGACGTGGTTGGTAGGTTAGCGGGTGGTGATGAGGAAAGTCTCTTGGGAAAAATAACTTTGCAGAAAGTGGCAGCTATGGAAATAAACCACTTGGATTTCCCATCAAGAAAGAACATACTGCTCAGCTTCTAGAAATGCAGTTATCTGATAGCATCCAGCTGTTAGGCTATCAGGATTAGCCTTAGCTTTCAAGCTGACGCCACATTCTTATAGGCAGGGGGAACAGCTTTGTTCCACTCTCTGTCGTTGTGCAGTGAGTGGAGTGGACAGCAGAAGGAAAGGAAGGAGACAGAGCTAGGCAGGGAGGATTGTAACCCAGATCATGGGGGACATTGCAGGCCATCGTGAGAACACTGGCTTCTACTCAAAGTGATATGGGGTGAGAAGAAGGCATAGAGTGGGCAATGGCATGAGCTAATTCATGTTCAGTTCAAGTTCTTAGCCCTTGACTTTGCTCTAGCCCACTTCCTCCCCTTTAGTCAATGACATCCAGCCCTGTAGGGGACTGTCAGCCTTCCAGGGCACTTGCAACTAGCAAAGCAGTATGCCTTCTGAGTGACTCGTAATCTGACAGCTTAGAGCAGCTTCTGTGCAGTGGGAATTCTAAAGAAGCTGAAGATTTCATTTCTAACTTCAAGAGTGTATGTCCTTATAGATGAAACTAAGTGAACTTTTTTTGGGCCCAAAATTTGTGGAAGTCATGAAACATCAAGTCTAGGACATATGCCAGACGACATCCTGGAAACTTTTTGGAGTGACAGGTAAAATAGCTGGTTTTAATCCTTGGAGAAAGAACCAACATCCCCACTTGTCCTCCAAGTTAGGATTGCCTTTCCTGACTTGTGCAACCTGGTTATGAGTGAGCTTGGCAGGAAGGTGGCCATGAAAAGGTCCTAAAACACTCATGCTCCAAATTTGGTGTAGAACCCCAAATTTGGAGCATGAGTGTTTATTTTTCTATTCTCTGTCCTCTGAAGGCTTCCATGTAGAGTTGACCTGATCCTCAAGGTAACAATCCAGGCAAAAAGGGAATAATTTAGAAGAAAATTAATTCCTCCCTTGATGAACAATTTCTGTTTATAACTTTTAAAATATGTTTTGTGTTTTATTTCACTATTCTTCCTCAGATTTCATTCCTCTAGCTGAACTTAAAGCTTTCTTCAGAAGGCCCATGACTTTGTAGCTTCTCATTCAACTGCAGAATGTACATCAGGACTGGATGTGCTTGGAAATCCACTTTCCAACAGATTTCTGTGGCATCAAAAACAACCCTTTTCAACACCACCTGGTCCCAGGGAATGCCATTTTGGGAAGGTCAGTGCTGGGAATGAGATCAAATCTTTTCTCGCCTGCAATTCTCTTCTTCACCTGGGTCCCTGAGCTAACCTGGCCTTGACAATTCCTGGTCCCAATTGCCATAATGAAGACAGTGATTGTGGCCACCACCATCATTATAAAAATAAAAGAGATATTTAAAATGGTCAGAACTGATGATTCACACGTTAATGGTGAATAAACATAGAAAAGTATTTTAGTATCACTAATAATCAAAGAAGGAGAAGGAGAAGGAATGTAGGACGGGCAAAATCAGTAAAATTGCGAACAACCAAAACGGCCCCCAACATGCAATTGATTAAATCTGGATACTATGGAGTATCTTGGAAATTTCTGCTTATTAAAAAAGTTCATTGGCATAGTAAAATATCAAGAAATCAGGTCACAAACTATATATGCAAACATGTTCTTAGCTTTCAAAATAAAAGCATTTAAAAAGAATACTCTCCAAATATCAACAATATTTATTTTTGGAAGTAAAACTATGAATAATTTTAATTCTTCCAGATATTTTTCTGTAATTTCCAATTTTCTAGAATAAACATGAAACAGGAAGGCCAAATCAAAATAAATTTTAAGAAAAAATAAAAGAGATATTAAAATTATACACAATTTTTTCCTATAATTTGCACAGAAAAAAATGTTTGAGAAAATATTTTGAGGAAGCTGTCTAATATTGCTGTTGGCTTTTCCTCACAAGAATATGATGTGACAGCAATAAAAAGTTGTTCATAAAGTTATAATTTAAATGGTTAGACTAGTCTCAGTGAACTTCAGGGTCAGCTGTACAGTTTAATCATATTGTTTTTACTGGCTACCAAGGCTGAAGAAGTATGGGTGCAACGCTATAATTCCTTTGTTAGTGGGAGGTGGCACATTTAAAGGACACAAATCCATTCTCTTTGCAGCCCTCTACTACTTTCAGTGAAAATGGAGAAAAATAGAGAAAAACTGAAGAATCATTTTGTTAAGAAGATAGAACAGAAGGAAGGAAATAAGGGTGGTGGGGGTGGGGTGGTCAGGGGCCTTAGGAGAGCATGGGGCATTTGCAAAAGCCTATGAATGAGAGAAAAGCAATGATGGCCACTACCATTTATTAAATCTTTCCCTGTGTTTTGTAACCTGAAATTTCCAAGATATTGCACTATATCCAGATATAACCAATTGTCTATTGTGAGCCATTTTGGTTGTTTACAATTTTATTGATTTTGCCTGCCCTACATTCCTGCTCCTTCTTCCTCTTTGGTTATTAGCGATGCTAAAATACTTTTAGACATTTATTCACCAGTGATATTTGTGAGTCATCTTTTCTCTGAGCCTGGGCTCAATTCTATGTGCTTCTCCCATGTAATATCATTCCCTATTCATATAACATAGAAAAAGACATTACGTTCTCCACTTCACAGATTAAGAAACTGAGACTCAGAGAACTAATTTGCCCAAGACTATACATGCTGATAAACAGTGAAGCTGGAAATGCAAACTACCCTCATAACTCATTCTGAAAATACATGTATGTGGCCGGGCGCGGTGGCTCACGCCTGTAATCCCAGCACTTTGGAAGGCCGAGGCGGGTGGATCACGAGGTCAAGAGATCGAGACCATCCTCGTCAACATGGTGAAACCCCGTCTCTACTAAAAATACAAAAAAATTAGCTGGGCATGGTGGCACGTGCCTGTAATCCCAGCTACTGAGGAGGCTGAGGCAGGAGAATTGCCTGAACCCAGGAGGCGGAGGTTGCGGTGAGCCGAGATCGCGCCATTGCACTCCAGCCTGGGTAACAAGAGCAAAAACCCCCCTCTAAAAAAAAAAAAAAAAAAAAAAAAAATACATGTATATATGTGTGTTTGCATGTGAGTGCCCAATGAACACTCCTTTGTGAAGGATGGAGTATTCCTCATCCAGTCACCCAGAGCTCAGAGAAGTGAAATGACTCACTCGTAGACATGGAGGCAGCATGAGAACACAAGCCACCAATTAACAGCCTAATGAATAAAGTACAATTTGTACTGGAGTTTCAAACTGGCTGGGCAAAAGCTTTGAGATGGAGTGCAGGCTTTGGGTGCTAGCAGCCATTATGCGAGAAAAGAGAATTACGAAAATCAACAAGGTATGGAAGATGATACCTGCAAGAAGTTAGTCTATGGGAGAACTTTGGGGTGTGCTGACAAGGGAGTATCAGCATCCAAATAGTGGCTCCCCATAGTACCTAGATCCCCATTTTCGTTGGATCTGGGGAGTGGGAATTCTGAAGGGCAGATCAGAGAGTCTTACTGCCTCAGGACAAGGAGAGCCGAGGGAAAGTCTTCAGTGTTTGGAGAGATACAGCAGCAAGTGGACTTGAGAAGAAAAATTCAGATTTAGGGAGCCTGACAGAAAAAGGAAGGGCCTAGAATCTAAAAACTACCCTCGTCCTAAGACAGGCATTCTTTAAAAATGTCCCAGTACTCCTCATACTCTTGTAAAGTCACTTCTCTTAATCAGTGACCCGAGAGTAGTGCTGCTGGTGGTCGAACTGAAGACCGGGAGCCAAAAAAATTATAAAGCAAGAGCTGCAGTACCAACCATGGTCTCAGGTCTTCATGGTCCTCTTTTGTATCGTTTTGACAGTTTATCACAAGACTTGGGGCTCTTCCACGTGAAAGTATGGCATTCGATAACAGTTAATGGTAGAAGCATTGCAGAGAACACTTTCCAGGGAAGCTATTTAATGATGATTATAATCAGTGCATTTGAATCTTAGATGACCTAGTGAGTCATTGTCTTCTGTAATTTTACAAGACTGTGAGTTTTCAGAGTATGAGTCTTTAAATCTCCTATAGGGCCCAATATGGTGTCTTGCTCACAAATAAATATGAGGTGAATGAAAGACATCCAGGTGTCTTTGCAGGGGTATGTTGGAGAACTTAAAACCTATCTTCCTACCTATACAGCTTGGCTTAGTTCTTCTCAGGTGCCTTCTTTGGATTTGCCACATTGGAACTCCTCAGTCACCAGTGTGTGCCTCTTATTCAGTAAGTACCAAGACATTTTCCTTTGGTTGTTTTTCACTCTCCATGACCAAGTCAAGTCATCAGAGAAACACTTCTAAGAAATTTAATAGGTTTTGTCATCTCTGTTTGATGCAGAATGTCTGAGAAGATGGCAGAGCTAGATACCTCCAATTGCAAACACAATCCAATTACAAATAAATCTACAAATAGATCACTTTCAAGTTTTTGCACATTGGGTGTTTCACATGCAGAGTTGACACTATTGGCTCTTCCTCAGTTCTTCCACAGTTGTGTTTTCTTATTTGTTCACTACAAATGTCAATATAGATTAAAAAACATTTACACTTTTTTTTATTAGCCTAGGAATTTTTGACCACCTTCCATGAGCCAGGTATTGTACGATGCCCTTTACATATAACCCTTCATCTCTTTATTATCCTAATTTATATAGAGGGAACAGAGTTTCAGAGACGCCAAGTAGGTTGTCTGAGGCCAGACATCTCTTAAATAGCAATTAGGATGTGAATAAAAGTCTGTCAAAATTCAAATTTTTGCTCTTTTTACTACACCAAAGTTCCTTGGTCACATTCCTGGCTGGATGGAAGGACTTTGCTACATATATAGAGTATTCATCCCCAAATTGCCTTTATTATGGAACCCTATCAAAGACTTGTACAAAAATCTAAATAAATAATGAAGACTGCATTCACCTTTTTTTGATGTAATTATTCAATGACACAGGAAAATAACATGTTATTAAGCAGGCTGGTTACAAGTAGTAGATAGATGACTTCATTTTTAATAAAAAAATTAAAAAGCATGAACATGCACATAAAAAATTAGATTATGTACAAAATATCAATAGTATTTTACTTCTGCTCAGTAATTAAATATTCTTCCCTTTGTTTTTGTCTTTTGTAAAACGTTATTTCTGAAACAAACAAACAAAAAGGAAAACATGATCTTGGAGAGAGTTATTAAACACCAGGAATTAGGAATCCAAGAAGAATGCAAGCCAGGACCCCAGCAGTCAAAGTTGGAAACCCAGGACAGGTCTGAAAAGGGTGATAACAGCCAATGGAAAATTGTTCTTTTCCTACTGGAATGTTCTTTACCAAATAGCTTCCTCTACATTAGATGTTAGTGCACTTACATTTAATGGGATCCTATTGAATGTAAGTGTACTAAATGTAAAATGTACTATTTTGTAGTTATGTACTATACAAAACACACTAGAAATCAAGTGCTCCTACAACAAAAAACCTGGCTAACTAAATCACTGACTTTGCTGAATTTTTCTAACTTTGTTCATTTTCAGTCTTCACAATAAACATATTTTTTGTTTCAGGGCCTGGAAGAGGTAATTTTTCTCAGAAAGAAGCTAACGTGAATGTGTGCTGGGCACTGTCTGATGGCTTGGCTCTAAGTCCAAGGCAGTTGCCCTTGTCTTCTAAGTTCTGTACAGCATGAAAAGGCTTACCAAAATCCAAACCACCTTGAATTAAACAAATCTAAACGAGGAGCATCACCATTCTTTGCATACGTGTTTTTAAAGTCTACCATGTTACTGAATGAAGAAATGCAGTATATTACACCTCTGTTGATGTAAATAAGGCTCAGACATCTCAGTTCTACCCTCTTCGTACCCCCCACCCATCAAATGTTATGACGGCTAGTGACATTTGTTCAAATTACAACCCATAGTTTTTGCTGTAAAAAACGAAACACCTGAGAAAGGCTCATTGCTTTAAAATCAAGAATCTATAAAAGCAATGCCACCCTAATCCTAAGGTGCTTCTTAGGTATTTTCCAAAACTCTTTGCTCTTTTATACTGCAGCATTTTCAGGAGGAGTCATGAGATACTTTCAAGGTCCTAGAAATAACAAAAAACAAAAAAATAACCTGAGACTCTTTTCTGCATTACCACCAGCTTCTCATTACACTATGTCACCTTTTACAGCAGTGAGCGAAATAATCCACGCCACAAAAATCTTCACAGACCAAGAAGAAAAAGTACAAAAAGAATGATATTAAAACAATAACATGGATTTGTGTGTATGAGGGAGGGATATTTAAAATTAAAATATTATATCATCGCAACAAAGACCAAATAATCCTTGCTCTGTCCTTAGACAACCAAGAAAATTAAAGCATATTTTATATCTCAAAAATAGAAAAGAGACTTGATAAAAGTAATAGTGCTCAGTGCTTGCAAACCAAGTCAATTTATACTCATTAGATCAGTCCAAATTCTAAAGGCTACAAAAAACCTGTTAGATCAAGGGAAAACAAATTCATTTTAGGACAAAGCTATTCAAGATGAAAGAAAGACATGTCTTCAGTGAGAGAACTGGCTGCTGTTGGATGATTTTTTGCTAACGTGTTTAAAGATTTTGGACTTCTCAACTTTCCTGGTTTTCTGGTAGCCAAATCCACTACCACCTTCTCACTTTTTCTGCTTGCCTCCATTGCTGTTGATGTTCAGATCAACAGAGGGAGGTACCTCGAAAGCAAATCACAGAGCAACATGAGGCAAATTTGAGTTACTAACATGAAGAAAATGGGAACCATAGGCTCGTATGGATGACTTAATATGTTTCCTGGGCTGACTTATGAAGAAAGTCGTTCTTTTCAATCAGTTTCTCAAGCTGAGACTGAATGTCAGAAATTTTAAACCAGGAAAAGTCAGGTTTACTTAATGGAACCTTGGATTGTTGCAAGTAGCAAAGGAAACCCAATTCTTCTTGGTGCAAAATGAGCAAGGTATGCCCTCTCTCATTTAGGTCTGTGATGAATATATTCCTTAGGGTTATCTGGAGGATCATACTGGACGATCCAGTCGACTTTAGGAATGTCCAGTCCTCTTGCTGCCACATCCATACAAATAGTGTTCCTGAATCTGTGTTGCAGAACTGGAAGAATGTGGTTATACGCTTATTTTGCTTTTGCTTTCCATGAATGGCAAGACAGGGAAACCAATGCAGTTCAGCAATCCGTAGTGATGCTTCACAGACATACAAGATGAAAATAAGACCATAAGCTTCTCCTTTCGGTTCTTCTTAAGGAATGTAAAGGCAGAAGGAAACTCTTTTCGGAGGAACAAACAACATAACCCCACTCAAGATCATCCACTGTTGCATTAGCCTTATCATTGTCAACGCCAACATACAATGGCTTCTTTTTCAGAGAAATCCTTGCCAGGTATTCAACTTCTCGAGTTTGAGTGTCAGAAAAGAGCATAGTCTGTCTGCATGTTGGCAAAAGTTTAATAACTTACTTTAATTCCTTTTCAAACCCAACATCCAAGATATAATCAGCTTCATCAATAACCAGACACTGCAGGTTTTTATACATAAACCCTGGAGTTTTCTGCATATGGTCCAGCAAACGGCCTGGTGTGGCACAATGATATTGATCCCATTAGCAAATTTCTGTGCTTCAGCAGATCTGTTACAACCACCCATTATCAACCATAGGTGTGCACATGGTGAGTCATTAGGTCCTTGAGAACACCAAAAGTTTGCATGGCTAGTTCTCTAGTAGGTGAGAGAATAAGGAACCCTGTTCCATTCCTGGGCATGAACCTTAAGAATGGGTTCAACTGCAGGGGTGAGAAAAGCCAGAGTTTTACCACTGCCTATTTTTGTAGCTGCTAGAAGATCCCTGTCTTCCAGAAGTGGTCTGATACTTTTATGCTGAATTTCAGTCATGATTGTAAAAACCATTTTTCTTATTGACTTTAGAGTGTTTTAAATGACAAGAGTACATAGGGAAGCAAATGAAGTATCCTCAAAACTCTAGTCAGTCCCAGGGACAGGCTGGGCACCTCACTGTCATCTTCATCATTATCTGCCTTCTCCACGTTATTTTCTGTTTCTCTAGGAGTCTTGGCACTTTCTTCTTCAGATTCTCCTTTGTTTTCAGGTTTTGCTTTATTTGTGTCAGGCCCAGCGTCATTCACTATTTTTCCCTTTTTCTTCTTTTTCTTTTTTGATTCTGAATTGGGAGACTGCATTGTTGCTTCTCCACTGGTTAATATGGTGTATTTCTGGGGAGATTTTTGAACTTTTACATTTTCCACTGTCTCTTGAGACATGTCTCCATTTTCAGCTTCTGATAAGCCCACATTTATTGAATGTTTTGATTTTGTATCCTTTTCGCCTCCCATTGTTTCTTCAGGCACTTCTCCATTTTGAGTTTCTGGTAGGGTCAGATTTGAGACCCCCTGCAGCTTTAGGTTCTGCTGCTGCAATTTGGGGTTCTGCTTCTCAACCTTCTTGCACAGGAGTTTCTTCAGCAGGTGAGATATGCTGTCCAAGAAGTGCCTAGACCACGGTGCCACACAGTACGGCCTGGCATTCCCCTTTTTGACATATTTATTTTGCTCCTCAAAGAGATTCTATGAACCCAAAGAGCTGGTTGATGGAAGCCTCTGGTCATCCCAACTGAGTCTCCATTCCATCTGGGAGCAGGGTCCTCCAAGAAGAATTAAGTAGAAGGTTCCTTCTCCAAGACTTAAACACCAAGCAATTATTTTCTTCCAGCTATAATCTGACCCTATCAGAAACTCAAAATGGAAATGTGTCTGAACAACAATGGAGGTGGAAAGGTTACAAAATCAAAACATTCAACAAATGTGGGCTTATCAGAAGCTCAAAATGGAGACATGTTTCAAGAAACAGCAGAAAATGTAAAAGTTAAAAATCTCCCCAGAAATCCACCATATTAACCAATGGAGAAGCAGCAACGCAGTCTCCCAATACAGAATCCCAATTCCAGAGTTGAGGAAGGTTTTTCTAATGTCTCTCTAAAATTTTTCTGAAAATCTGAATGCGATGGAATAAACTAGATAGGCCTGTTCTTTGTGGGGAACATCTATCACCTACTTTAGACCTTTTCTGTTTCTAAAAATTATTTTTGACATTGTAAAAAAATATATGCTTATTGAAAAACATTAAAACAATACAGAGGTGCATAGATATAAAAGTGAACATTCTCAGTAGCTCCTTTCACTCACTCCCATTTTAGGAGACTATTAGGAGGTAACATTACCACCTTAAGAAGTAATTAGATTGTACATTACAAGATCTTTTGCGAGCTTTATATCCCACCTCTATACACAACTGCATATGCATGCACACACATACACAGTTACATGACTTTTCTTTCATATGAAAAAATGAGAACATACTCTAAATTTCATTCTGCAGCTTGCAACTTAATACACCACACATAGATTTTATAGCCATCAGTCATAATTCTGTTGGTTTATCACTCATAAATGGGAGTAACACTGTTGTCCCCTCTCTTATAAGTTTGACATGAGAATTAATCATAAGTTCAAAGATACGCAAGGACGGTGGTACTCAAAAATGGCACAGAAGGCTTTCAGATGCCCATTAATGTATTATTTTACAGAGACACCATACAGATTATGTGATGAGCTCCAAGAGTAAGGATGAGGAAGTGATTTCTTGTTTTCCCACTCTGAATGGGACACTTCGTGATCTGCATATTATAAAAAACATGAAAGTGAGGTCAGGCTTGGCAGGGAAATTGCTGGCTGCAAGCTTTTAGGACAATTAAGAAACAGCAGGATCATTCTGGCACAAGCTTCAACCAGTTGGCAGAAAAATGCCTCTTCTGCTCCTACGGTGACTGGCAATTCTAAGTAAATGGCTAAAATTGCCTTTCATGTCTGCCGGCAACTTCTTTCCTGAAGTATTTGAGTTTTGTTGAATTCACTTTGCTAATGGGTATCTTCTTAGGGTAAATTTGACATGCATAAGGATTATTTCAACTCTGACAGGACAGAAATTCACTTGTTTCCAGAATTAAGAATACCTGAAAATTTGCTCAAGTCTAAAAATAAAATTTTCCCTAAAAGTTTTCCTCTTTAAGACTGTAACCATACACAAAGGCTATATTTTATATGATTAGTGACATACTAATAGGCATTTTGAAATATTAAAAATAGCTTCCAAACCCCTGTTATTTTCTTTGGTGAAGTCAAAGGACTTGGAACCCCACTTAGGACATTAACTTAAAATATTCCTACTCACTTAAATTATTAGCTGTCAATAAATATCACTTTTCTTTTAACTTCAATTCACAGTTTGCCCTGAAACTACATTGCTGACCATATGCTTTCTGCCCCTGATACCTAGCCAGGGCAGCACTGATAATTGCCTATTGGCTTGTCTCTGAGAACCCAGCGTTGGACAGCCTGTATAGAGCAATGGTTGAAAGCAGTCTTTGGAGCTCCAAGGGCTCTGCACATTTGCTTGAGTGCCCATAACATGGTGGAGATGGTAGCACCTACCTCAGAAGGTTGTTAAATTAATTAATGAACCCATGTAATAAAGCACCTAGCATACTGCCTGGACCATAAAGTATCATTTATTACTGTATCTTTTGTATTTAAGGTCATTCTCTTTAACTTTTGTTATTGGGATGAAGTCAGTAGCTTTTTATGCTTCTGAGAGGAAAACTTCTTCAACTTGTTTCCTGTGTCATAACAGAAATAAGAGGAAGATGATACAAATTCAGTAAATCTTCCCCTCATATTTGGTCAGATAACAGCAGGGGCTTGGAGCCAAGCTGCCTGGCTTGACCACTTACCACGAGCAAGTTTCTTAACCTCTCCAGCCTCAGTGTCTTTATCTGTATAAAGGAGATAACAATTGTCTCTGGTCATAGGGCTGTTGGGAAAACCAAGACTATGAATAACAGACTTGCGCATAGTGAGTGCTCATACAGATAGCTACTAAATTAATTCTGATGCAACAGATTCAAGTCTACTACTTCTGAGCTCCAACTACACATTTATTCTATATAGGGATTGCATTTAACAATATTCCCACAAGGAACACACAGTATCTTCACTTAACTGATAAGGAGCTTTGAAAGGTTAAATGGCATGCAGCAATTCTCCTCTTAGAAGGCAATAGAGCTGAAATGTGACGCCAGGTCTTCTGATTCACAGGCTCGTGTTCTTTCTTCTAAACCCCTGGATATCTCTGTGAGACATGCATATCTGATTACCCTAAGGATTCTCAGGGTCAACAGTAAATAGGGTAGAGAGACTGTCAGTCCCTGCCTTCTGCTTACTGCCAGAAACCTTTCCAATTATTTTTATGTGATCAACACATACATAAATGCACAACATGCTTTAAACAGTTAAGCAATAAAACATAATTTTCCCATAATCCTACTCTTGGATTCTTTTCTCTCAAAGTTTCAAAGACTTTCTTAGAATGTCCAAATGACCCTCGGAATGTTTTTCACCAGAAAAGTTGTGTTGTTTTTTTCCCCACTGATTCCAAAACAGTGAGTTGACTCCTCTTCTTCCTGGAAGGCTTTCTAAGTCATTACAAATAGCATTTTTCTTTATAGTTCTCAAGTGACCTTTAGTGCAAACATTTCTTTCTTCTTCCTGGGGTGGGTTCTGACATCATTCTCCAGGAACACAAAGGCCTCCACAAGGTCGATTTATCCTGCTGAGACTCTGGAAAGGATCTCTTCTCCTCTGACCATGTCTTAATTCACAATTGAGGGAAAAATATTTAGCAGTGAGTCTCTTTCCCTATTTTCTTTAAGCTTGGTTTTTAAAAGTCAGTTATTCTAACATCTGCTTGGAAAATTTTATTGTCCCCAGTCAGAAGTATGGTTTTGTATTTTTTAGCCAATTATTTCTTATCTTTGGTTACTTCTGCTCTTTTTTAATTCAAATCAGTCAGCATCTGTTCCCAGGATTCAGTGCCAAGGTGCCACCCAGTTTAGGAAAGCTAATCTTTGATCTTTTTCTTTTGCCTCTTCTTGGTACCACACACTAGTTTTCACCCCCATATCCCCCACATTCTCATACCTCCCTTTGCAAATTCACTTGAGATTTTAGAAAGAAAAGAAAACTTTAAAAAGGGAGCTAAGATGCTTGTTCAGATAAAACGCTGAATCCAGACAGCCAAAAGCTGTGTTGTTTTCTCTGAGTTTGCTCTGTTCTGCCTAGATGTTGTGTGGCTTAATGGGGAGAGAAGCTGCCAGCTTAGAACAGAGCAAAAGGATTTTCAGCATCAGCTCCTCCCATGTCGTGGGTCTCTGGTAAGTTTCCCAGTCTTTTGTTACCCAGGTAGCTTTTTCATGTCGTGGGCATAATGATAGAAACCACCTCCATAGGCCAAAGGGAAGGCACAAGATTAATGTCAGGAGAGAGGCCCAGGTGGCTGCTTCCTTACTAAGACCAGTCTCTGATATTTGCAGTTATTTTTCTTCCACTTCTTGGTGCAAACAGGTTTTCTTTTGAACAGAGCTAACAATGATTTTGCAGTTTCACACTGACATAGAATTTTTGTCCAGCTTTTGAAGGAAATCTATTTATGCATGATGAGTCTTCTGAATTCTAAATCACTGTTATAGACATTTTTAAAGTGGGAGTTGTGTAACACACGTAAGATGGAGTAACAAAACAGTTTTTACAAGTGCTTAGGCCGGGCGCACTGGCACACACTTGTAATCCCAGCACTTTGAGAGGCCGATGTGGGTGGATCACTTGAGGTCAGGAGTTTAAGACCAGCCTGGCCAACACAGCAAAACCCCATTTCTCCTAAAAAATACAAAAATTAGTCAGATGTGATGGTAGGCACCTGTAATCCCAGCTACTTGGTAGCTGAGGCAGGAGAACTGCTTGAACCCAGGAGGCAAAAGTTTCAGTGAGCTGAGATCATGCCTCTGTACTCCAGCCTGGGTGACAGAGCGAGACTTTGTTTCAAAACAAACAAACGAACAAACAAACAGTGCTTTAAAAGGACTCTTTAATCACTCAGTCATTCAATCAACAAACATGTATTTAGCGCCTTACTCTGTCAGATGCTACATTAGACCCCAGCAATATAGTAGCGAGGAAAACAGACACACAGGCCCTGTCTTTCTGGGGCTTAGAGTCCAGCTATCTTCTGCCACGACAGTAGGAGTTTGAGTATGAGTTGTGGTTTTTCTAAGTCAAATGTAAAGCTTGACACTTGTCTTGAAACCACATGAGAAGCCACAGGACAGTGGAAGAGAAAAAGGTGTTAAAAAAAAAAAAAAAGATTCTGTGATTCCCAAAAGGATTTTATCTCCTGATCACTTTCCTAAGTAGTTGGACCTTTTTACCCAGGTCTGTGAGCCTGAATACATTAGTTCCTTCTATGGTGTGGAGATCAGTGACCAGCCAAAAATAAGGGCTAGTAAACTACTTCTGGTGGTCAAATCCGCTCTACCACCTTTGTTTGCATGGGCTATGAGCTAAGAATACTTTTTACATTTTTATGTACCTGAAAGAAATCAAAAGAATAATAATATTTTGTGAAACAGAAAAATAACATAAAATTCATATTTCAGTTTCCATAAATAAAATTTAACGGGAACATAGCCTGGCCCATTCATTTATGTATTGTGCTATAAGGGTAGAGTTGAAGAGTTGCATCAGAGATTGTATAGTTGGCAAAGCCTAAAATATTCATCATCTGGCTCTTTAAAGAAAGTGTTTTCTGACCTCTGGTGTAGAAAACTTTCTGGTGCTGTCACTTCACACTGCTTGGCTGTAGCCATCTCCTTACTTGCCGAGAGACATGGCAACTTCAAACAGCCATCCTCCTCTGTATTGCATGAAATACAGGGTAAGCCATAGGAACAACAGAAAATAGTACATTTATAAGCAGGTTTGAATTTTCTTAAGTCACAAACTTGAGTGTGCAAAATAGATACAATTATTTTGTATAATGTAACTTAATTTACTTAACATCGTAACATGCAACCTTAATCATTTCCAGAAAACCTCTGTGTTTTCTCATTCTTTACATGTCAAAATTCAGTTAATTCATCAGGCGCAGTGGCTCACACCTGTAATCCCAGCACTTTGGGATGCCAAGGCAGGAGGATCATGAAGTCAAAAGATCAAGACTATCCTGGCCAACATGGTGAAGTCCCATCTTTACTAAAAATACAAAAATTAGCTGGGCACGGTGGCGCATGCCTGTAGTCCCAGCTACTCAGGAGGCTGAGGCAGGAGAATCACTTAAACCCCGGAGGCAAAGGTTGCAGTAAGCCAAGATCGTGCCACTGCACTTGTCAAACCTGGTGACAGAGCAAGACTTCATCTCAAAAAATAAGAATAATAAATAAAACAAAATAAAATTCAGTTAATTCTGGATTTCCTCTATTGTCTTCCTTCTCCTTCAGATGGCACCTGTGTGGGGTAGCCTACGTGGTATTCTGGCAAGGGGTGCCTCTTCTGAGATGTATCCCGCCTCTGGTTACTAGCACTCCAGCAATGTTCATTACCTCATCTGGTCTTGCAGCTTTCTCATAATGTACTTTTGTCACTTCTGCCAGATACCTGGGTTTATCCATGCTCTGCTACTCTTGAACTCTTCTCATGTGGGTGGAAACTTTGCACTGTTCTTCCATGTTTTCTCTGGGATTGCTAGAGATGAATAGAACACCCTGGACTTCTCTGACCCTGCCCAGCCCCAGGATTCTGGGATGGGAACCAGGTCTGTCTGACAATGTCCTCGCATTTAATACTGCCATCCTGCCTCTTCCCATAGCCAACTTCTTGAGTGGAAAACACCCCCAAGCCTGCTACTGCTCCCTCAGCAGTGATGTCTCTTGAGTTGGAAAAACAGGATGTCTTCTCTTTCAGGGCCATGATCTGAGGCAGGCAGGGAGGAGGGAAGAGGAGGCATCCACTTGATAGCCCTTTACAGAAGGAACCTACTTGTGCTTCCCAGATCTATGCATGCTCTAGCCAGCTTAAGTCCAACCTATTGGCTCTATTTGATTCAGCAACTTCAGACTCTGGTTAGGCCAGATGGAAAATCAGTCCTGGAAAAGCGAAAATGTGAAAAACCGTGGCAGAGAAGGTCATTCACTCCCTCATAAATCTAAACACACTAAGCCCATTGAAGGACTTGCCAGGAAAATGTGATTTTCAGTTTTCTCCTTGGATTCAATTTATCTTTACTGCTAAGTAGTCAAGTTGAATTAGATCCAGAACCAGATACAATTCTACCCTTTTTCTTTGAAGGGAGGGACCCCCACCTTCCTGTCAGTGACCTAGCTACCCCATCCTAAAGACTGGTATTTCCTAAGTTAGAAATTATAGCAGATCTTCTTTTAGGTTTCTGAACTTTGTGCACCTTAGGTTCCCTTTTCTCAGATGAATGAGTAATTGCATCTTTTCTGCAATGCCTCACTAAAGATGAGAAGCAGTTACTTAGGATTGCATTTCACTTCATTGGGTTTTGCTTTTTGCAGATGGCAATTTTTCTGTATCTTATGATCTCTCTTGACCTGAAATACAGCTCCATCTATCATCCTGACCATTCAAGTTTGTAGTTTTGAAAGATACATAATAAAATGGAATACAAGAAAGAACACATCTGTCCAGGCAACTTAACCACATGAACCCTCTTGTCAATGAGGGGATTAGAATAGGCTCTGGAATACCCATACTTCCATGATATCACCACAATTGTGTGTAAATATAAAACACACAAAGCATTTCCCAGGTTGTTATTGGCAAGAATCATAGCTCCTATCCAATGAAGATAGGAGCGAGTAGTCCAGTTGTATTTCCTACCTGAATGGCAAAGTGAAACTGATGTATACTTTTCCATATGAAAACAACTTGTTTTCCCACATTCATTGCCTCAATAAGGACAGATGCCCTAAGACAGATCCCTTCAGGATGGAGTGAGAGAGGCCTTTCTTCAGCTCCCTGTTGTAGTCTTACTATATCAGCACAGAGTCTTTGCTATGCCTCCCTTCAAGAGGTGGAGCTTGATGTCTTTTGCCTGGAATGTGAGCGGGACTTGGTAATTTACTTTCTAATGCAGAGAATATGACAGAGGTGACAGCATGTCACTTACAAAGACTAGGACGTAAAAGATTCCTCTGGCTTCCTCCTTGCTCTCTTTGGGATCTCTTACTCTGGAAGAAGCTGGTTGTCATGAGAACACTCAAGCAGTCCTATGGAGAGATCCACATGGTAGGACCTGGAGCTTCTTGCCAACCGCCATGAGTGAACCATGCTGGAAACACCTCCTCCAGCCCCAGTCAAGCCATCAGATGACATAGACCTAGACAATATCTTAACTACAACTGCATGAGAGACCCTGAGGCAGAGCCACTGAGTTAAGCTATTCACAAATTCCTGACCCACAGAAGCTGTGAGATAATCAATGTTTGTTGTTTTAAGCCACTAATCCATAAATTATAGAGTAATTTACTGTGCGGCAATAGATAATGGAGTCCCTCTTGGAGAATATTTCATTGGTGGTAAAAATTTTATTCTATGAATTATTTATGATGTATGCCTTTATGTTGAATGGTCATTTAAAAAAAAAAACTAGTCAGCTTTCACAAGTAATAGGACTGATAAAATATTCTTATTAGCTTATAACTTGAGCTGCTATAACTTGACCAGACACATTCCTAGACAATTCAGTGGATAGATTTAAATATTCCCCCTATACATTACTTGAGTGAACAAAGAGAAAGTGGGGTCCAACCTTATCAATCCACTTCATTATAACAACAGAGTTAAGAGGATATTGTGGGGGTTTTTAAATATGCATGCAAATTGTTTGACACCCTTCCCATTGAGAGGTGGGAGTCTCTGCCCTCTCCCTGGGAATCTGAGCCAACTGTAGTGACTTGATTGTAATGAGTAGATGGCTCTATAGACAGCCCCAGCCAAAGTGTCAGTCAAGAGCCAGTATCAAGAACCCAGACACATGAGTGAATTTACCTCCCAATGAGTTTTGCCCCCAATAGTCAAGTAAGTTACTCCCCACTGCCAAGTCACCCCCCAAGTTGTGATCCCATATATCGTAGAGCAGAGACAAAGCATCCCCACTGTATTTTGTCCAAATTCTTGTCCCACAGAATCTATGAACACAATAAAATGGCTGTTTTATGCCATTAAATTTTAGGGTAGTTTATTACATGAAATACCACCCTGAACAGGATGTATGAAAACAGTTTCTCTTAATCTTTCAGATTACTTGGAAACAATATGATTTGGAGACAAGAGCTAATTAGCAATTGCATTAAGCTATGACTGTTAAAGACTTAACTTCATGGTGAAACCCCATCTCTACTAAAAATACAAAAAGTTAGCTGGGCATGGTGGCGCATGCCTGTAATCCCAGCTACTCAGGAGGCTGAGGCAGGAGAATTGCCTGAACCCAGGAGGCGGAGGTTGCGGTGAGCCGAGATCGTGCCATTGCACTCCAGCCTGGGTAACAAGAGCGAAACTCCGTCTCAAAAAAAAAAAAAGACTTAACTTCAGGGAAAAATGTAAGGTTCGGTAGAAGGGTGGCAACGTGAGAGCCCAGGTAGAGAGATGCCTGTATGGTTTTTGCTCTGCTGTTGTTTTCTTTTGCAAATTGCATATCTCTGAGGAGAACATTAAAGATCTTGTTAGGCAGTATAAATAGAGCTAGAAACAGTAAGCCTAAATTTTACCTTTGAGATTTTTCCCACTTAAAAAACATTTGCAATTACAAAAAAATTCAAACAGAGAAATACAGAAAGTAATGAGACATCTAAGTATTCTCCCCTACCACTCAGAATTCACCCAAAGTTAACATTTTTGGACATTTTAAAAACATTTTATTTATTTATTTATTTACTTGAGATGGGGTCTCCCTCTGCCGCCCAGGCTGAAGTGCAGTGATGTTATTTTGGCTCATTGTAACCTCTGCCTCCTGGATTCAGTGATTCTCCTGCCTCAGACTCCCAAGTAGCTGGGATTACAAGCATGGGCCACCAGACCTGGCTAATTTTTGTATTTTTAGTAGAGACGAGGTTTCACCATGTTGGCCAGGCTGGTCTCAAACTCCTGGCCTCAAGTGATCCACCTGCCTCGGTCTCCCAAAGATTATAGTCATAAGCCACCATGGCTGGCCTGACATTTTTTACTTCATATCTATTCTTAAGTAAGAAATAAGCTGCCAGATACATTTAGAGTTTCTTCCTCTTACCCAGTTCCAATTTATTCCATCCCCAGAGGTAGCCACTATCCTGAAGTTAGTGTTTCTGCCTTGCTTTCACCTTTTCATTACTTAAAGAATAAATAGTTCTGAAGGTGGGCACAGTGGCTCATGCCTGCAGTCCCAGCACTTTGGGAGGCCACAGAGGGTGGATCACTTGAGCCCAGAAATTCAAGACCAGCCTGGGCAACATGATGAAAGTCTGTCTCTACAAAAAATACAAAAAAATAGCTGAGAGTGGTGGTGTGCCGCTGTAGTCCCAGCTACTCCGGAGGCTGACGTGGGAGGATCATTTGAGCCTGGGAGGTCAAGGCAGTGAGCCACAATAGCACTACTGCACTCCAGCCTGAGTGACAGAGTGGGACACTCTCTCAAAATAAAAAGAAATAGTTCTGAAAGTTATAAAGTTATCTTATAATTACATTTGTTGAGGGCTAGTTTTAATGATGTCATCATTCAGTAAGTTGACACGGTGAAACAAAATAAGCAAATGTTTGCTCTCTCATTTACTAATGGATTAAAACTTCTAGGATGCGTGCTCTCCATCTAGTGGTAAAAACAGGATAACCATAGGTGCACTTATGTCTGATGAAGAGGAATGAACACACATCAAGGGCCTTCTGTGGATAGGACACTCCTCTGGTCTCTGTGAGGGAGACACAGATGAACAGAAGACAGACTCTGTCCCTCAGGGTGCTAAATCTGTGGAACAGTTACCATGTGCTCAACAACCACATGAGGGACACAGGGGCCCAGAGTGGTCAAAGAACTTGCTCCAGGTCCAACAACAAGTGATTGGCAGAGCTGCAAGCCAAACTCTGACCTTTCTGACTCCAAAGCCCATTCTCTACATTGTGAAGCTTGATAGTACTTTTAAGCATTATTTTTATATTGAAACAAGTATAGATTTTCTGTGAAGTAGAATATAAACTTTCATGAATTGTAAGGACTTAAGAGCTTTCAAATAAATTTGGCCTGTTTCTTGGATGCTCCTAAATCCTTAAATCCAGGAGTTTCTCCCTTAAAGGTCCTGGGCAGGAAAATGTTGAAAAGCTCTGCTTGGGGATGGCCTTCTAGCATTGAGCAGGGGAAGGTTTAGTGGGGGAGGCATGGCACTTGAAAGGCCACTAGTAGCTGTGATGTTGAAAAATGTTAACACCTGGATCCTCTGAGCATTGACTAATAGAAAAGAGCATTGGCTAAACAGGCCAGACACTGAGGATAGCAACCAGCTTAGCTTTAACTATGCCTAACATCTTCATCCTGAGAAAAGAAGCCTATATGTCCTAGAAAAAGAAGGGTGAAGATTTAATAAACTATCCACCAGAAATTTCTTTCACAAGTCCCAAACCGGCTCTTCCTCTTCTATGTTCCAGCCTCCATGGGTCTACCAAATTAGAAACCTTAATGTCATCCAGAACTTAATTTCTTGATTGGACTAGAATCCAATCTTGATTTCGCGTACTTATCTCATTGGTCCCCTGGTTCAACTTTGAGGAATAGAGAGATAATTAGGTGTGTCTGGAGCAAAAAGACCAGAAAATATGCGTTCATTCAGAAGGAAAATTTCTAGATGGAAGAGCAGGTAGAAGGATATAGTTTGGGCAAAGAAGTGGTAAAAGCATGGTGAGTGAGGAGGACAGCACACTCCTGCACACACCCATAATTAGTGAGGTCAGAGAGCACGGGGGAAAGGTCAGGTTATGGAGGACGTGGAAGGACAGTTGTGCAGCGTATGGTCTATTCTAAGGACAGTTGGAAGCTGTTGAAGGATTTTAGGCAGAGAGGGAGCGGCATGTAGCAAGATATGATTTGTGTTTTCAGAAGATTAGTCTGACTGCAATAATGAATTCTAGGATGGCAAGACTGGAAGCAGGGAGACCAGGAGATTTTACAGATGTAGAGAAGCAAAACAGCGGTAGTTTGGATGGGAGCAGTGGTGGAGAGGGAGACTAGAGAAGACATTTTGAATATGGTCCTAGGTAGAGTCTACAGGGAGCCCTCTGATATGATCTAGTTCAACTTCACCTTACAGATGAGAACATTGGGGTTCAGAGAAGTAAAGAAACGTTGAGTCACCATCAGTAGATGGCAGAACTACCACTCTGATGTGAGCTCTTGATTTCCAGCCTAAAACACTTCCCGTTGTACCATGCTACTTTATATATTGTTTTTTGTGTGCTTTCTATTATCTCTTTTGCCAGATTATAAATTTTCTGAAAGCAGAGAAGTTGCCTTAAAAGACTGATAAACTTTCAATTTGCAAAGGCTGTGGCCAAGGTACATTGTAGATGAAATATAGACATCATCCTACAGTCCCAGGCTCACTCAAACCCAGGCACAGAGGAAGTTCACTGACACTTCTTAAATCAAAATGAAGTTGAATTACACACAAAATTCCAATCTGCAGAAAACCGAATCCCATTGAGATTCAGACTCCAGGAGAAAGCTCAGATTCTTGTTTGAGTTATGAGAAGGGGAAATTCTAGAGGAAACACACATTGGTTCTTTATGGAGGAGAAGATAATTGCCCTTGCAGAAACTGTTCCAACTGACCCCAAATTGGGAAGGCATTTGCACACTCCATTCCCTCAACTCAGAGAGGAGCTTTACATGGGTTTAGTGGAGGGTCCACATACTCTTCTTCAAGACCTGGAAATAGAGACTTTGATGGGAAGGGCAAATGGATGACAGAGAGCTCCAGGGAACTCTCTTTTCACTTCTGCCTCTAGACTATAAAACAACATTGGCCGAGCCATCATTTTGGGAGTTGTTTTTATCCAGAGGAATGTGCAGCGCCAAAGAGAATCCCAGGGAAAAGCAACCCCAGGGACTGGCTTCTCATACTTAAGTTAGTTCTGGCTTAGGCCTCTGGCTAAAATAAAGGAAAATGGGAGAAATTTATTGAGTTTATAAATGATTTGATCTGATTCACTAAGGTAAATGAGCAGAAAGGGATTAAGGATAAAACCAGATATAAATCATAATCAGGGATTAAGTCATAACTGGAAATAACAAATGTTCATTTAACTCAGCCATTTCCAGTGTTATCTCATTCAGGAATGCAAGCTTGACAGGAAACAACTGGAAAGAGGTACAGATTTGGTACAGGTGAGGGAACCCTCTCCATCTGGGAGAGTTGGCAGCATCAAACACAGCCATCTGGAAAGTCTCTAATAAAAAGATGCCACTTGGTTTCAGAGAAAATGACAAACATTTGTGTCTGTTATTAATCATGAAGTTATGGAAAATTAGCTTTGAGTAGCTTGGGTACTAATGACAAATGAATTAAAGGTCATTCCCTATACCTTATATTCACCCTTTGTGTAGGTGTGTGCAGCATTGGGTAAGATCCTCATTCCCTATACCTTATATTCACCCTTCGTCTAGGTGTGTGCAGCGTTGGGTAAGACCCTCATTCCCTACATCTTATATTCACCCTCTGTCTAGTTGTGTGCAGCATTGGGTAAGATCCTCATTCCCCATACCTTATATTCACCCTTCGTCTAGGTGTGTGCAGTGTTGGATAAGATCCTCATTCCCTATACCTTATATTTACCCTTCGTCTAGGTGTGTGCAGCGTTGTGTAAGATCCTCATTCCCAATGCCTCATATTCACCCTTCGTCTAGGTGTGTGCAGTGTTGGATAAGATCCTCATTCCCTATACCTTATATTTACCCTTTGTCTAGGTGTATGCAGCGTTGGGTAAGATCTTCATTCCTTGTACCTTATATCCGCCCTTCGTTTAGGTGTGTGCAGTGTTGGATAAGGTCCTCCATAAGACAGACCTATTTCCTTGTGCTCTCAGCCTCTCATTCTGCATCCCTCTCCCTCCTTTTCTGGCACCTGGTGCTTTCTTGCTGCAATGACGGTTTTTGGAACTCCTAACGAGGTTTGCCCACCGAACAATGTCCTATGTTCTTAGATTATTCCTTTACTCTTCATTGATTCCATAAATCCCCCCACTTCCTCAGCACACTGATCTCATGAACGCATTTGGAGAAAAACAGTATGATCCACCTCATTTATGCTATGAGTTGGATGACGCATGCATTTTTCATGTGCATTTTTCAAATGGATAGATGTTAATCGTGGAACAAGATGGGAACAAGGGCCACCCCTTACGCTTCTAATATTGTCATGTACTTTTTTCATTATCCTTATCACAGTTTGTAACTACATAATTGTATAATGAACTAGTTAGTTAATTTCTTTCTTTGAATTAGATAACAAGCTTAGGAGAGTAAGGCCCATGACGGTGTGTATGTCTCAGCCCGAAGCCCCGTGAATGGGCCCAAAAGGAGACTAGAGAATACTTCTTAAGTGAACGAATGAATGACAAATGAATGAATTGAATTTTCAAGTACAGGTGAGACAAACCGTTTCGTATCTCCTCCTAAGCACAAAAACCAACCAAATAAAATAGCCTGAAATGGTCTCATGAAAATAGAAAGATTCTTGTAGGGAGCTAACAATTATGTACGTGTGTGTGTGTGTGTGTGTGTGTGTGTGTGTGTGTGTGTGTTTTAAATCATAGCATTGTGTAGAGATGACTTTAAATTAAAAAATGAGGAGATGGTGGCTCATGCCTGTAATCCCAGCACTCAGGAGGCTGAGGTCGGGAGTTCGAGGCCAGCCTGATCTACATGGTAAAACCCCCGTCTCTACTAAAAATGCAAAATTAGCTTAGCATGTAATCTCAGCTACTCCGAAGGCTGAGGCAGGCAAATCGCTTGAACCTAGGAGGTGGAGGTTGCAGTGAGCCAAGATTGCACCACTGCACTCCAGCCTGGGCAACAAGAGTGAAACTATGTCTTGGAAAAAAAAAAAAAAAAAAAAAAAAAAAAGAGAAGAAGAAGGAGAGACTTCACTGAGGCTGACAGGTAGGTTCAAGGACATAAGGTTCAATTATTTAATATCCTTTACTTTCAGGGCATGATTCTCTTCAAAAAACAAAATAAATCAATACCATTCATTCCCACTTCCTTCCCCACTGCTCTGATGAGACAAATGATTTGGAAACAGAACCTCCAGCCTGAGCCCCGTGTTTCCACCTCCCCAACTGGCAGTCCTGCCACCCACCCCTCCCACTCCTACCCCTTTTCCCCTTGCAGACCCTCTTTTTCTCTGGCTTCCTTGGTGATGAGATATGGGAGTGGGATGTTGTACATAAAATTTGCCAATTTAGCATGAGCTCAGCCTGCACTGCAGAGGTGTCCTTGTTCCGCCTGGGTTTCTATGAAAAGGAGATAATTTAGGTAAAAGTGCCTGGTGCATAGTAGGCACTCCTAACATGAGACTTCTTTTCCTCCTGCCTTCTTAGTTCATTAAAACACTTCTGGGCCATTGCTGCCCAACAAGCATCTCTCTTTATCTTCTGGCCTAAAAAAGAGGTTAAAATGTTTGTAATTGATTAAACTTAAAGATAGTGAATTGTGATTAGAAATGTACATATGTCTATATGTGAAAAGGAGCTAAGAAATTCTAAGTGGCAGTAGCCTGTGATTCCCCAGAGTGGAGGACTCCTAAATAGGGTGATTTATCTTTAAGCATCGCTCAGGTGCCTTTTTTATAGAGTCCTACTGTTGCTATGGAAATCATGTCTGTAGGAATGTGTGCAAATGTAGACAGGATTGCCAGTTGCACAAACAGGGAAGTGTGGGCAAGGGGGAGGCAGGCTGGCACTTGTCAGTCTCCAGCACTGGTCCCAAAGAGAAAGAATTAGAATGTGATTGAGGAACATGGAGAGAGTGCTGTGGGGCAGGGACCACCATAGGTATCTCTATACCCGAGAGACTCCAAGACCATCTAGAATCTTCAATCTCCACTCTACTCCTTAGGGTGATCATTATTATGTCTGTTATCTCAGTGTTTCTAATAGAATAATAAATAGATAAATAAATAAAGCCATTAATATAGCATCCTCTTTAACTGTCAATGTCATCATGGTTTAGTTGATAAAGCAAAGAGTCACACAATTATTACAGAATACAGTTTCCCCCATAAAATGAAAGAAGCCAACTGGAAATGATCCCATCACATCTTTGACAGTATCTTATACACAGAACTTAAGTCATTATAAAATTATTTTCTAGGTAAGAACCATGTCTCCCATTCTCTGTACCTCTCCTACAGCTTCAATTGGACAGCTATGCTTCATACCCACACCCCAAAAAGAAACACGTCTTTTATAATTTCACAAGGAGAAACTAAAGTTGTATTGAGTCACAGAACCTAGGATCCGCTGGATCGCTCACTAGTGAAGTGACCAGCTCCCACATATCAGCCTTCCAGACTACATATTTCAAATTTGCACCATAAAGAAAAAATAAATGACTGCCTATAGTGAACCCTATGAGGGTGTACTGTTCAACATTTCTTACTATGAGCAACTTAAATAAAAAAGTGATATGTTGAAAGGACCTTGGAGACATACAGAATCCTTGGGCAGAGGCTGGAGAACCAGGTTTAGACAGTGACAGGTAGGCCTGGGCAGCCAGACCACAGCCAAGATCAGTGTCACAGTTCTCCCATTCAGACACTGCTGCCTCTGCCGGTGGGCATCGGACTCCACTGGTCCACCACGGTGGGCACTGTGGCCATGACTGCCCCACAAACTGGATGTTATTGCCACTTTTGCTGCCACTAACAGATGGATAATCCATGATCCCTTTTACTTTGCCTAATTAGCTTCTGATTCTAAGCCCCAGATGTGTGCATCTGATGGGCCAAGCCTTCTTTAGGTGCTTAGGTTTTAGTAGCAAGCAAGGCTGGAAGAGAGAATATCAGCACTCTTCACCTTCTACACAAGATAGTGGTTTTTATCTACCACCACAGGAAAGAAATTCTTTCTTTCATTTTTTTAATTTTAAAGACAGGGTCTCGCTCTCTCACTCAGTCTGGAGTGTGATGGCATGATCATAGTTCACTGCAACTTGGAACTCCTGGGCTTGAGCAATCCTCCTGTCTCAGCCTCCCAAGTAGCTGGGACTACAGGTATGTATCACCACACCTGGCTATTGATTTTTTTTTTATTTTTGTAGATACAGGGTCATGCTATGTTGCCCAGGCTGGTCTCCATCTACTGGCTTCAGAGAATCCTCCCACCTTAGCCTCTCAATATATTGGGATCACAGGCATGACCCACTAAGCCAGGCCAAAAAGAAATTCAAATGCTCTGCAGCCTAAAATATATCTGCTACATGGGGAGATGATGAGAATTAAATCTGAGAATGTCAAGGGCCTCTATATATAGTTTTTAGAAATAAGATCTTTTAATGTCTATTGAAATCAACGTCAAATGTTTCAAAATAAGGCCTTAAAGCAGGACTATCTCAGATTTTTAGAAAGGGGAGATAAGCTTTAATTGTCCATGTCTTCAGGTCTAATGCTAAAAGAGAAAAGGGGAAGAAGGAAGAAAGGCTACTGCTTAAAATTCTTGGAGACATGGAAGTTCACAGTCCTGGATGGAAGAAGGGGAAAATCTGCCAATTTTGCATCATCATCTGCCAGAAATTCCAAACAACCACAGAGAAAGGATGTAATAGAAGGATGGAAAGATATTGAGCCAAGATCCAGAATTCTAATCACAGGGAGAAGGTAAGAATGTGGCCCAGAGTTGAGGAGAAGAATTCCAAGGTGAGCCGAGTGTCACAAGGGAGTGGTGTCCTCAAGAAATCTTGAGCACCTGGGTGGTTCATGCACCAAGCTGTGACCCAGAGGCAGCCTTTAGGAAATAGGGACACACGGATGATTTGAGCCAAAAAACACAGGAAGGGTCATCTAATTATGGGACAGGCCAGCTGTCAGGGAATTTGCCAATGTGTCGCTTTGCCTGCAAGTTAGAGAAACCCAATGCTAATTAGCTCAGGCAAAAAGAGAATTTATTGGAGGAATAAGGGGGTGCCTCATATAACTACCAGCAAAGCTGGGAAGGTACAGCTCTGACCCAGTGATCAAACGTCCCCAGGGCTCTGTCTCCGTCTCTCATCTCTACTTCTCTCTGAAGAGAAGGGGCATCACTGCCTTGAAGTGGGGCCAGCATTCAACCCATCAGGGAACAGGATTGCTCACAGGGCTAAAGTCTAATGTCCTATGACTTCTACTTCCAGAGGGGAGATACTTCTCTTCTTTTAGTTCCAGCTCTGTAGAAATAATTCAGTGACTCTGGCCTCCCCAGGTCAGGTGCCCCAATTTAAGTTTCCCACCATTTTTTTTTTGTTTTTTTTGAGACGGAGTTTCGCTCTTGTTACCCAGGCTGGAGTGCAATGGCGCGATCTCGGCTCACCACAACCTCCGCCTCCTGGGTTCAGGCAATTCTCCTGCCTCAGCCTCCTGAGTAGCTGGGATTACAGGCACACACCACCATGCCCAGCTAATTTGTATTTTTAGTAGAGACGGGGTTTCACCATGTTGACCAGGATGGTCTCGATCTCTTGACCTCGTGATCTACCCGCCTCGGCCTCCCAAAGTGCTGGAATTACAGGCTTGAGCCACCGCGCCCGGCCTGTTTCCCACCATTTTTAAGGGTAATTGCTAGTTGTAGGCAAATAGCTAACATTGTTACCTACTCCTGGGGTGATTGATTGTGGATAGGGAGGTGGGGTCCTGATCAATTCCCCCTGGGTTCATTCTCCTCTGGATCTGTCAGACACACAAGGAGGAGGGTCGTGTAAAATAGACACAGCCCTGGAGTTCCATATCCCTGAGTCCTTGCTGCTCTCAGAGAAGGAAAAATCACTATGAGCTTCCGTTGATGTCTGTTACATCCAAGAATCTGGATAGGAATTGAAGCACAGAGTTTTTTCCTAGGAGGAAATAGGTATGAGCCCCAATATCATGTTGGCTCTTTTGCCATTCCTGATAATAAGGCAGTTGGCTTGAGAGAACAGTATTGCCTGGAGCCCCTGAAGGGCCGGAACAATGCCTCATCACCGCTGGATATATCCCAGGATGCTTTTGAGCAATCCATGATGGTGGGATTGAATGGGACTTGTTACAAACTCGGTCTTATAAAGTGCTGATGAGCACGGGCAATACGGAGGACTTGAGCTTAAGGAGAACCTGTGGCAGGGACGATAGCACCAAAGACCCCTAAGAGCCAAGGATATTGGCTGTGTTGCTTGGAACTGTCCAAATGTAAAGGTGCTTACCTTTCCTGCCCACAGATCACTCCTAGATAACACATCTAAGGCCACCCAATTCACGTTTGAAAAGTAAAAAAGTGGTCAGTCTCTGTTTACATTCCAAGCAACTGCCATGAGGGATTCTTGATGGAACTGACTTAGTCATACAGTTGTTTTGATATCACACAAAAAACCAGTTTGTAGTTTGGAAAACAAAGTCCATGTGCATTGACCTAATGCCTGCTGATGGCAGCTTCATCTCCTGGCCTGGCTGGGCATTGCTGAAACCAGGCCCTAAAAAGTACACTTATGATATTTAACTTGTAGTTCTTAGTGTTGGAAGAATTTTAACTTTCTAAACAGAACTGGATGATTGGAAAAGGACAGGGGGAAGCTCCTGAAAAACTGTAGTTGAGTTTATGCTTCACTGCTCGTGAGAGCAGAGACTGGCATCCGCCTCCTAAGTTACATGTGCCACTGAACATTTTATATGAAGTTCTGTTTCAGGAACACAATTAAATCTATGTTTCTCCCAGCTCTCTTTATGATAAGTCATGGTCTAACAGCCTTCCTCCATGGCAAAATGAAGCTCCAGGAGTGGATTCAACTGTCATTTGCTACTTGAAAATGCCTCAGAGTCATCCTTTTCTATTTCTACTTTTACTTAAGTTTCTGTCTTTTGGACCCATTCTTTATTTTTTTTTTTTTTTAAATTAAAGCTCTATCCTTTTAGGGATGTATGTCAACATATCAACTGCTTTGTCACATTCTTTGCTAACGCCAATGTCATCTGAATTTAAAAAGCTGAAGCAGGGAATTGCGTTTTGGAATGAAAGCCACGTGAGCAGTGAGGGCAGCCAGCCAGAACCTTCCGGGGAAACGAATGAAAGCAGAACTGTGGTGGAAGCATCTAAATCCCCTTTACAGTTCCCGTCATCCTCCCCCATTTCCCATCCTCTAGAGCCGACTGGAACAAAGGTGGTGTCATATTCCCTGGGCACACTGCCTGCCACTGCACTTTTGCTTTTTCCAGTTTTTTTTCAAGACTTTTTTTTTTAGAGCAGTTTTAGGTTCACAGCAAAATTGAGAGGAAGGTACAGAGACTTCTTTCCCTTCCCCAATACAGGCACAACCTCCCCCATGGCCAGCATCCCCCACCAGAGTGGTGCATCTGGTGCATCAGCACATCATTATCATCCAAACTTCACAGTCCATATTTGTGTTCATTCTTGGTGTTGTCCATTCCATGGGTTTGGACAAATATACAACATGTATTCACCATTGTAACATCATACAGAAGAGTTTCACTGTCCTCAAAATCCTCTCTGGTCCACCTGTTCGACCCTCTCTCCTGCTAACCCCTGGCCTCCACTGATGTTTTCATTGTCTCCATAGTTTTGCCTTCTCCAGAATAGTGTTCAGTTGGAATCATGCAGTATGGACCCTTATTGGATTGGCTTCTTTCACTTAGTCATGCGTATTTAAGTTTCCCCATGTCTTTCCATGGCTTGAAATGATAGCTCATTTCATGCCACCATACTTTTAGTGTAAGCACTAAGTTTTCTCTTCCTGTCCCCACCCTGACAAAGCATACATCTTACAATTTCCTTGCCACCAACTTCCCCTGCGTGGGTGAGAAAATCAGATTACACACCAAAGTCTAAACACCATGCTTCTCCACTGGTTTCCTGGTACCCAATGTCCTCCTGGGCTTTGAGATTTCCTGTTTGAAAACCAAATGTGTTTGTTACCTCATGGTCTGTATTTTAAAATTTGCTTTTAGTCAGATATTATCAATAAATTCAATGCCTAGAGCAGTGAGTGTAGGTGTGCTCCATGTATTTGTCTTTGTTTGGGATTTCCCTTCTATTTAACAATGATGGTTAAAGTTAGGAGACTGTTCATATTGGACATTTGTACAGAAATACAGAAATGTCTCTCGAAACCCTGCATATCAGAATAGTTAGCAGCAGCATGTGGAAAAGTATCCAAGAAGCTATTTCATTTCCATGGCAGCCAGGACCCAGACGCGAAAGCTTTATAGATTAAAATCAATGCCTGAATTGCATTCAGAAAGCCTGAATTGCCTGTCAGACTCAGGACCAGCGGCTCAATGTGATAAATGAGGTGGAGGGCCGCATCCAGGCAAGGGAGTGCGTGCTGCATTAGCCAGCATTTTGGATCCTTTTTCAAAGCAAATACCAAATGGAATGAATTACTGGGAAACAGCAAATGAATGTCAAGAATTTGAGATGCGGGGGTTATAATTTACTAATTACTGGGAGAAGATGAACACAAAGTCAATGTGTGAAAGACTCTGGTAGGGGGAAGGCTAGATCATGGGGACAAAGAAAGTGAACTGCACAGAAGGTTACTCCTGCTTTCCGTTTTGATAACAAGAGATGGATGTTAGAGGCATAGATACCTGGTTCAACTCCCAGCTTGGTCATTACCAGACTGTGTCATAAATTGTAATTAGCATGAAAAGATAAGTATATGAACCCCAAGCCTAGTGACTGGCACATAGGAGGCAGTCAGTAAATGTTAAATCTGCCTTTTCCCAGATCCCATTCTATTCCTTTCTCATTTCATAAGCAATCTCAGCACTAAGACATAACGGACTTTGCACGATGATTCAGTGCTGGAGAATGAACCTCCCTTCCTCCCACGGCAGGTCACTGATATTCGAAGACAGTGAAGGAATGATGAAACATTGAGAAGCTCACAGAAATGCTGTCACAAAACTGGGTTCACTATAAAATCACATCAATAATATAATTTTTTGATGCCTGTACAGATGCGTCCAATGGCAAAATAATAGACTATGGTTTTATTCTCCAGTGCTCTTGCCTCTCTTTTGTAACACTAGTGTATTCTCTGAGCCCAATAGGAGCTAGGCAGAGTAGTCTACCAATCAGGTGCTCCCAACAGGCTGCAGCTTTCAAGCAGCCAAGATAGGGACTTCCTAGGGTCTCTTCTCTGCCACCAGGGATAGGAAGGATGTCATCTGAAGAGGAACCACAGAGTATTTGAGCAAGTTGTGGAATCGCAGCCAAGAGACTCAGATGCTTATGCTGGATATTTGCCAACCAGTTATGCAAGATGAAGGGGTCAGACCAGAGCATCACTTCTTTCCCTATTTTTACTAGTTCTTTAAGAGACTGTGTAATGGGAATTAACATTTCCCTCCCTTTCTCGGTACTAATGCCCTTGATTTTTAGATGTGGACATGGTACTCAGAATGCAGACCACATTGGCCAGCCTTTCTTGCACTTTTGCCATATGATGAGGTTCTGGACAATGATATGAAAGCCATAGGTAGTGTGTGCAACTCCTTGGAATGTCACTGGAGAGTGCATTTGTCCTTCTGCTGTCCTTCCTTGTTCGTGCCAGTGTTATGCGTTTGTGATGGCTGAAACTGGAGCAGCCATCTTGGACGTGGATGTGGAAGCTACAAGCTGTGAAGGGTAGAACAATGCAACAGAAGGAGACAGGGTTCCTGAGGCTGTCTGGGGTCATGGCTCACCCTAGACTATCTAGATTTCTTTTATGTGTAAAAGGAAAATGTCAGCAATTCTGAATTTTATGTTACTCAAAATTAAATCTTAATCTTAATTAATTAATAGAGATTTTAATAGATGTTCTACTAAAATGGGTTCCTTGGGCAAATAACTCCTGGAAATGGTCTGTATTACAGACTCTTTTTAAAGATTTACAATGCGCCCAACCAATTACAGGCTAGTATCCGTGGGCTCTTGCAACTCAGAGTGTAATCCCTGGACCAGCACCATCGATATCACCCAGGAGCTTGTTGGAAATGCAGAATCTGGCCAGGCTCATGCCAGTAATCCCAACACTTTGAAAGTCTGAGGTAGGAAGATCCTGGAAGCCAGGAGTTTATGACCAGCCTGGGAAACATAGCAAGACCCCATCTCTATTTTTAAAAATGCAGAATCTCAAGCAACTCCAAACCTACTAGGTCAGAATCTACATTTTAAACAAGACTACCAGTTATTTGTACATTCATTTGAGAAGCATTACCATCATTACTATATGGAAATGGCATCCTATGGTCTTTGAGTCTGGAACAGAAGTAGCAATATACTGCCAGTGGGTATGACTGCAGCTCCTGGAGCACAAGAATGAGCATGGATGGTTTTCACAGCCATAGAATGGCTGTGTACTCTTCAAGTCTAAGGCCGCTGCTATCAACTCTGTGAATCCTCCAAAAATTTTCAGCCCTGACTTTTGAGTCATTTTCAGGACCAAGACAGCTTGGCTGTCACTGACTGAGCTAGGAATTTGTGGCAGACATCCTTTGCCTCTGCTCCCGACGACTTCTGCTTCTGTAGGGATTTGAATCTCTGGCTAGAGTGTCCCCCTGCTGCTGCGCACCTTTGGTCCTACGCCTGCTTTTCTTGACAAGTTACAGCTAAATCTACAGGAGAGGTGAGAAGGGGCCTTCAGGAGATCCAGCGCTACCTGCCAGGGGCCACAGGAGCATCTGGGTGGGCAAAACCTCTGTCAGTCATTTTCATTCTTACACAAGCTCACATATGGGCACTTGGTGATCTAGCTAAGCAGAACATCAGTTGAACTAGGTTATTTTTTGTGTGTGAAACAGTAATCAATTAGATCATTTCCATTTACTTTTTGCTTTCTGATTTGTCTGGTGATAGTATGTCAGAGGCATTACTCAGTAGTAAGAATCTTGTTCTCTGGAGCCAGACATCCTAGGTGTGGCTCCAGGCTCACCATGTGCCAGCTGCAAGACTTTAGTCAAATCGCTTAACCTTCATCCCTCCAAGCCTCAGTTTCTTCATCTGTAAAGTGGGGATCAGGGTGGTATCTATCTCCCAGGTTGGTTGTGAGAATTACATATGAAATATATGTGAAGCACTTAGATTTCTTCCTGGCTAATAGGAAACACTATATAACTATAATAAAATTTAAATATATATATGCATAGTACGTATAGATTAAATGTATATATGTACATATATACATACAAGTAATGTTATATACCACTATATTATAATTTGGGGGGTTAAAATCTAAATCATGTGAATTAAAATCTAAAAATGAGGAATGAAAAGAAGTACAGGTATGAATTGACAAAGTTTTTATGCCTGTCTCTCCCACCGGTTATTAGCTAAACAAATGACTGTCAGTTTCATTAAAGCAAAGCAGACAATTTGAGCAAACACATACTTAATGAATGTCCACTGATTGCCAAGTTTCGAGGTCCATGCAGGGCACTGTGGAAATGCAATGATGTAACAGATGACAACCCAGTGCTGTGATTCAGTGGAGGAGAAAGACAGATGCACAAATATCTTATGAAAAGACAGACGTAGAAAGTGCTATACAATGTTTTGTAAAAGAAGCAAAGCGCACCTGCAATTCCAGCACTTTGGGAGGCTAAGGCGGGTGGATTACTTGAGACCAGGAGTTCAAGACTGGCCTGATAAACATGATGAAACCTGTCTCTACTAGCCAGGTGTGGTGGTGGGCACCTGTAGTCCCAGATACTTGGGAGGATGAGGCAGGAGAATAGCCAGATGTGGTGGTGGGCACCTGCAGTCTCAGCTACTCAGGAGGCTGAGGCAGAATAGCCAGGTGTAGTGGTAGGTACCTGTAGTCTCAGCTACTCAGGAGGCTGAGGCAGGAGAATTGCTTGAACCAGGGAGGCGGAGGTTGCAGCCAAGATCACTCACTGCACTCCAGCCTGGGTAACGAATTAAAAAAAGAAGAAGAAGAAGCAAAGCACGTAATGATAATGATGGGTACCTGCAGTATAAATCATTCACATTTTACAAATCAGTAAGTAGGTGGAGCTTCAAAGATACTAAGAAAATTGCTAAGCTCTTGGACCTGATAAATGAAAGAGGTAGGATTCAAACTCAGGTCTGCCTGATGTCAGAGTCCTTGCTTTCTCTGACACACGAGATTGACTACAAAACAGACACTTCATGGAGAAGGTAACTTTTCAACTTGACCTCAAAAGATGAGCTAAATTTCATTTTTTAAAAAAATTATACTTTAAGTTCTGGGATACATGTGAAAATCGTGCAGGTTTGTTACATAGGTATACACGTGCCATGGTGGCTTGCTGCACCCATCAACCTGTCATCTACATTAGGTATTTCTCCTAATGCTATCTCTCCTCTAACTTCCCACCCCCTGATACGCCCTAAGGTGTGATGTTTCCTTTCCTGTGTCCATGTGTTTTCATTGTTCAACTCCCACTTATGAGTGAGAACGTGGTATTTGGTTTACTGTTCTTGTGTTAGTTTGCTGAGAATGATGGTTTCCAGCTTCATTCATGTCCCTGCAAAGGACATAAACTCATCCCTTTTATGGCTGCATAATATTCCATGGTGTATATGTGCCACATTTTCTTTATCCAGTCTATCATTGATGGGCATTTGGGTTGGTTCCAAGTCCAAGCTATTTTTAATAGTGCTGCAATAAACATACATGTGCATGTGTCTTTATAGTAGAATGATTTAAAAGCCTTTGGGTACATACCCAGTAATGGGATTGCTAGGTCAAATGGTATTTCCAGAACTAGATCTTTAAGAAATCACCACACTGTCTTCCACAACTATTTTACACTCTCACCAACAGTGTAAAAGCATTCCTATTTCTCCACAGCCTCTCCAGCATCTGTTGTTTCTTGACTTTTTAATGATCGCTATTCTAACTGGCGTGAGATGGTATCTCAATGTGGTTTTGATTTGCATTTCTCTAGTGACCAGTGATGATGAGCTTTTTTTCATGTTTGTTGGCTGCACAAATGTCTTCGTTTAAGAAGTGTCTATTCATATCCTTTGCCCACTTTTTGATGGAGTTGTTTGCTTTTTTCTTGTAAATTTGTTTAAGTTCTTTGTAGATTCTGGATATTAGTCCTTTGTCAGGTGGATAGATTGCAAAATTTTTCTTCCATTCTGTAGGTTGCCTGTTCACTCTGATGATAGTTTCTTTTGCCTTGCAGAAGCGCTTTAGTTTAATTAGATCCCATTTGTCAATTTTGGCTTTTGATGCCATTGCTTTTGGTGTTTTAGTCTTGAAGTTTTTGCCCATGCCTATGTCCTGAGTGGTATTGTCTAGGTTTTCTTCTAGGGTTTTTATGGTTTTAGGTTTTATGTTTAAGTCTTTAATCCATCTTGGGTTAATTTTTGTATAAGGAGTAAGGAAGGGATCCAGTTTTAGTTTTCTGCATATGGCTAGCCAGTTTTCCCAACAGCATTTATTAAATAGAGAATCCTTTCCCCATTGCTTGTTTTTGTAAGGTTTGTCAAAGATCAGATGGTTGTACATGTGTGGCATTATTTCCGAGGCCTCTATTCTTTTCCATTGATCTATATATCTATTTTGGTACCAATACCATACTGGTTTTGGTTACTGTAGCCTTACAGTATAGTTTGAAGTCAGGTAGCATGATGCCTCCAGATTTGTTCTTTTTGCTTAGGATTGTCCTAGCTATACGAGCTTGGTTTTGGTTCTAAATGAAATTTAAATTAGTTTTTTTTCTAATTCTGTGAAGAAAGCCAATGGTAGCTTGATGGGGATGGCACTGAATCTATAAATTACTTTGGGCTGCAGTATGGCCATTTTCAGGATACTGATTCTTCCTATCCATGAGCATGGAATGTTTTTCCATTTGTTTGTGTTTGCTTTTATTTCCTTGAGCAGTGGTTTGTAGTTCTTGAACAGGTCCTTCATATCCCTTGTAACTTGTATTTCTAGGTATTTTATTCTCTTTGTAGCAATTGTGAATGGGACGTCACTCGTGATTTGGTTCTGTCTATTATTGGTATATAGGAATGTTTATGATTTTTACACATTGATTTTGTATCCTATAGCTTTGCTAAAGTTGCTTATCAGCTTAAGGAGATTTTGGACTGAGACTATGGTGTTTTCTAAATATACAATCATGTCATCTGCAAACAGAGACAATTTGACTTCCTCTCTTTCTATTTAAATACACTTTATTTCTTTCTCTTGCCTGATTGCCCTGGCCAGCACTTACAATACTGTGTTGAATAGAAGTGGTGAGAGAGGCCATCCTTGTCTTGTGCTGGTTTTCAAAGGGAATGCTTCCAGCTTCTGCCTGTTTAGTATGATATTGACTGTGGGTTTGTCATAAATAGTTCTTATTCTTTTGAGATACATCAATACGCAATTTATCGAGAGTTTTTAGCATGAAGCAGTGTTGAATTTTATTGAAGGACTTTTCTGCACCTATTGAGATAATTGTGTTCTTTTCACTGGATTTCAAGCAGAGCTGGGACAGGCCAGGGGTTGTGGTGGGCTGTAGAGCACTTCCTGCCAAAAGCACAGGTAGCCAAGGCTGGCAGAAGGGACCAGAAGCCACCGAGGCAAAATAACTGTGACATATCAAGGTGCATAAGTGGCAGGGATCACATGGTGGAAGATCTTGTATAAGAGATTGCAGAGGGAATGCTGAGGAGGCTGTGTAGCAAGCTCACTAACCTCATTTAAAGGCTTTGCAAATCTAAAGAGCCAAACCAAACCAAATAACCCACTGTACTTACCGACAAGTCTGCAGTGATTCTGGCCCTTCAATGACCAGTGTTCGTATTCTGCCCAGCAGTGGGGTCCCCATGAAATAGGGGCATAAAGCTGGAGGCAAGAAGACCAATTAAGAGGCTGTGTTGGGAGAACAACGTGGGTCAGAACTAAGATCGTGGCAGGGGGGCAGAATCTGATGTGCCGTTAAGATATCAAAAAATTCTGTAAATTACTAAACAGCTGGATTTTAAATCTGCTCATATCACTTCCTTAATTATCACTTGCCATGGGGGCAAAGAGACACATTAACTAAGCATTATCCACAGATCTGCTTCTGAAGCTTCTAAAATTCAAATGGATGAAATTACTTTCTGTAATCCTTGTGATTTAACTGCATGCTGCCTCACAGCCAGCAAGGGAGGGGGCAGGGAGGAGTGAGGATGGTTAAATAAAAACAGTTCTATTTCTGGCATGCTTTAATGACAACCTTGTCTTAGAAATATTTTTTTGTGCAATGTCTTTTCTCTTCAGTGTCATTGAAAGTGTTTTTAATTTCAAAGAGAGGCTGTGGCACGGGATGTTAATCAATGAAATTCTGGCAGGCTTTTCTATGAACAGGGCTCATTATTTATATTTACCAATGACAGAGATGAGTTCTTCAACCCAGGCAATATTATCATTCATGCCTGGTTAATTAAGGAAGAAACAAATGCCTTAGGAAACTCATCCTGATATTAGAGAGAAGGAGAGGGACCTATTTTAGGTCTTCAGGATATTTCATTTCCCTGAAGCCCTCCCTGTGAGTCACAGGACAGAAATTTGAGGCAGGGAAAGCAGAATAGCATAGTTGTCCAGACTAAAAAATAAGTTTTGGCTGAAAGACTGGATAATGGCATTTATGTATTCCTTGCTTGCGAGACTCTGCAGTGCTGTCTGTTATGTATGCATGGGATGCAGCAGGCAATGCCAGCGTTTTTGTTCCTCTGAATTCCTGTCGTTGGACACTGCCAGGATTTAGGGTGGGGTCAGCCCTGGGCCATTTTAGCCCCAATAAAGGTCTGTTTTATTAAAGGCCTACTTGTCCCTTGCCTGTTTACTGCTGCCTAATACAACACTTTCTTTATCTCTTTTTGGCTCTGCCCCAAAGAAAGCAGGGAGGCTTGTTGCTGCTTATTCCCGTTTCTATCTCCAGTCTGGTCTTGTGGGGTTTAGGGGCTGGAAATGGGGAAGAGTCAGAGCACAGCATTGAGGATTAAGTTTTATACTATTCTGTACTCCAGTTATTAAAACGACAATGATGATGATGCTTCTGACCTGCCCTGTTGGGCTGTTTCTTCCCCCATCCTTTTGGTAAGTAGCTGCGCTGGGTCATTCCCAAGATTCCTTTTCCTTCAGTCAATGCTGAGGCCCATGTTAGAGCCTATAGAGGTGAGAAGTGAAGACTGTGACCATGGAGGGCGTTGCCCTGGGAAAACTAGCCAGTACCTTGGGAATGTGAGCTATGAGTTTATCTGAATTTTAACCATGTTCTCACTGACTTATCTAGTCCTGAGCATCACCAAGCTAACAAGCTGGTCAACCATCAGCAGGGCCAGCTTCCTGAGCATGTGATCTATGCAGTCACACAGCCTCTGCAAAAAAAAAAAAAAAAAAAAAAAAGCCCTGCCCTTGGTTTAGGTTCTGCTACCATCATCTTGACATTTCTTAAGACTCGTTAAACAAAGGGTCCACACTTCTTTTTGCACTGGCCCTTGCAAACCATGTAGCCAGTCCTGACTGTAAGATCAGATCTTTGAGCAATCCTAATACAATCAATTTCGAAGACAGTTCAGCTTTTAGGCTTCCTCATCGGTTTTCCAATTTTCAGAGGATTAAAGGAAGCACCTGAGGCAGTGGGAAGGAATACCTGCTAAATCCTGAGATCCATCTACAGTAGAGGAGCCAGGCTCATTGATTCCATCAAAAGGCAAAGTGTGATGCAGCCTTGAACATGCCTACCCCAGCAGTTCTACGGTGCTCAGAGAAGAGGGTGATTGGCAGTGGCAGATGCAGCTGTGAGGTCAAGGAGGAGGAGTATAAAGAGGCTTTTTAATATGCCCTCAAAGAGGTAATTGGAGACCTGGAGAAGCCGTAGAAGAGAAGAATACAAGCTGGCTGGAATCCAGAGGAGAATTCCAAAAGTGGAACTGTAGATAGCAAGAAAGAGACCATGTTGGAGGAATTTAGAGTGGGTGAGAGTTGGTGAGGGCTGAATATTTGTGGATAGGTAGACTCTACCTGTCTGAAGGTCACTGGAAGGCAGTGAGGGCAGAGCGAAAGAGTGATGAAGGAGTGGGGAAGAAGAACACAGTCTGGAAAACTGACATTGCAAAGAAGTTAGAGACGGAGTAGATATTACAAAGGATCCAGCAAGTTTCTGAGAGCCTCCATATCCTTACCACCTCACCTCTCAATTGGTAAGACCCTGAGCAGAAAGGAGTGAAGCAGAAGGAAGGCTGCTTCTGCAAATCTAGTCTGGAAACATCTGCAGCAAAATCACATTATGGTGCTTATTACAAATGTATTTTCTAGGTCCCACCCTGGACCTTCATTATCAGGTCCCTTGAGGACTTGGAGGTGGGAGGGCAAGAGTCAGTCCCTTAAATGAGAGTTGCAGTGAAATCCTGATGACATTCAACCTTTAAAAGCAAAGAGGATGGAGAAATACAGCTAAGGCAGATTTTGAAGTCTTGATCATATGGCACAGTGATGCTGAGTGAAGAAGGAAGAGGGGTAGGCACTGGTACCCCAGGCCTACTAGCATGGATGCCAACCTGGCCTGAGATAACTGCAGTGCCCATCTGCCACAGAGGGAGGTTCCTGCCTGCAAAGTCCCAGAGGGACCCCTTGTCAACCACATTCCTACCACCACTTACCTTGCTGGAAGTGACTGTTTCCTGCAATCGCCAAGTGGGATAAAGAATTTCCAGTAAAGACTGTGCTCCTGAAAGTTGAAGTCTGGCCTATCTTGCTTTTCTAAGATTATGCTTGGTTCTTGGATTCAGCCTCTTACTCAGTTTCCCTAGCTACCAGGTTCCTGTTCTCTTTCAAACCCTTCCTGATGAATCCCTGATTGGTGTTTCACTAATCAACTAATGATTTCTTCCAGACAGACTGGTTTTGCCCCTCTGCTGTCTGATCCCTAGAGAGCTTCTCGAAGTATCAGTCATGTCATAATTCCTGAATGTTTTCGACAGCTGTCCTTCTCAAACTTGAATGTGCAGACAAATCGCTGGGGAAGGTACATTCTAATTTAATGGATGTGGGATGGGATCTGAGATTGTGCTCTTTTCATTCTAGCAAGCTCCCGGGTGATGCTCATGCTGTTGGTGCCTGGACTGCACTCTGAGTAGCAAGGTTTTTGTAATTTCTCCACTTGTATTAAGGGTTTGAAAGCAACATTCATTGCTTATGACACATTTTAAATGTATATTTTATTTCTTTTTTTCCCAGGTGGGTGAATTTGAATTAACTCTCTAAAAATAAAGCTTTAGAATTATAGCAAATATTTTACAATAGCAATATTTGAGGATGGGGAAGATGGTCATTATTAAACATACATCCTAGGTTTTTTCCATCAGCAAATGCTTCCACTTATTCCTCGCGGTCCCCCCACCCCCACACACACACCATTCCTGCTTTGTCCAGCTTTTCACAGCAAAACTCTTAAAATGATCTATATTTACTCAGACGTGTCTTCATCTGCACTCTCTCTTTAAGTATCTGAAGTGGAATTCTGTTTTCACAATTTTACTGACATTACACTTTTTAGGACATCAGCCATCTCTCAGTCACTAGACCTAATGGCTCCTCAGCCTCAGTTTGCTTTTCCTCTCTAAGGTATGTAATGCTATTAGCCTTACTTTTTCTTCCTTTGGCTTCCTGACCATTGGTGTATACTACTTCACCACCTGCCTACCACGGCTAGATCTTACCTATCTCAATTGCACATGCCAAGGCAGGGACCTACATCCAAGGCTGTTCTTTGTCAACTCTCATTCTTTTGGAGATCTCATCTATTCACGTGGCCTTAACTATTTGAACCAGGCAGATGTCCACCAAAGCCTCAACCTCTAGGTGCTGACCTCCCTTTGCAGCTCTAGCCCTCATGTTTAATTGCCCACTCCATGTTTCCACTGTTACTTTTAAACTCTTCCACCCAATTTCTCTAGTTGTTTGTAGCAAATATAAATGTTCAGTCATAAACTCAACGAAGCAAGAAACATCACAATACTTATTTTTCTTTAAATTAATATAAATCTGACTCTGCAATCCCTTTCTCCCAAGCTGGCAGTAAGCTCAATTCATTTTTCATAAGGAAAAAGCCCCATCCTTTTTTTTTTTTTTTCTTTTGAGATGGAGTCTCACTCTGTCACCCAGGGTGGAGTATAGTAGTGCAATCTTAGCTCACTACAGCTTCCACCTCCTGGGTTCAAGCGATTCTCCAGTCTCAGCCTCCCAAGTAGCTGGGACTATAGGCTCATGTCATCACACTGGCTAATTTTTATATTTTTAGTAGAGACAGTGTTTTATCATGTTGGCCAGGCCAACATATCCTCACCTCAAGTGATCTGCCCTCCTTGGCCTCCTGAAGTACTGGGATTACAGGGATGAGCAAGTACCAAATACCAGATCTCCTCAAAAGGGACATGAAGAAAACTTTGGGAGTGATAGATATGTTTATTATCTTTATCAACATGATGGTTTCTTCTCATATACCTAAATAGAGCTGTTAAAATAATTTTAAAATACTTTTGTAAAATATTTTTAAAACGTAGATGAAAAAAGGATACTGTAACAAACATCCATGTACCCACTACTAAGTTTTGACAGATCTTAACATTTTTCTATAGTTCCTTTAGATTTAAATCATTAGATATACCTGAAGCTCCTACGATCCCTTCCTAATCCAATTTCCCTTCTTATCTCCCTTACTCCAAATGCAAGCATTATCCTGACTTTAATGATTGTGGATCTCATGAGGGTTTTCCCCTTTTGCTTTGTTTGTATGCCCATAGATAATACATAGTATACTTGCTTATGATTTGTGTATTGGAAATCTTTACATAAATGGTAACTTCCTCCCAAAACTTTTTCTTGACACTCAACACTGTTTTTTGAAATGTATCCATGTTGCTCTAGTTCATTTGTTTAGCAGTCCATTTTGTGAATATACACAATGTATTTAAACATCCTACTCTTTGATTTTCAGGCTGTTTCCAATGTTCCAGTCTTACAAACAATGTTGCCCTTCTATATTTTTACACCTTTTTCCTTGGGCCTATGTGTGAGTATATACCTAGATGTTCTCTAGGAATCTTCAGTTTTACTAGCTAGAGCTAAATGCCTCTCCAAAGTGAATTATATTCACATAGCAGTTAGCATTCCTATTGCTCCTTATCTTGACACACTTAAATGTGAGACATGGGAATCTTCAACTCCTTCCCCTGGGAGGAACTATCTTCTGGCTTCTCCAGGTGCACCTTGCAGCCCTGCTCTCTGAATTTAGCCATCTTCCTGGAGGGCAGCTGGGAGCTGAGCTGGGTGTACGCATCTCAGAGGACTCTCTCCCTAGTCTCTTCAAATCCACTCTGCTGCCTTCTCTTCCCCTGACCTTGAAAAAACTCCTTTTCAGCTATTACTGGTCATCATTCTGGAATATCCAACACCATCCCTTGGTGAGTTTCAGCTTTTTAAAAAAGACAGGTAGAGCTGACAGCTCTTCAAACAAAGAAATAGGCCTGCCTGCTTTTGTGGCAATAGGGGTATGGAGATGGGGAGGAAAACTCAGAGCAAGATGCAAATTGATATCCCAAAAACTATCTTCCCTATAAAAATGGTACTTTATCATCCAGAAGCCAAACCCCATGACCCATTTATACAGTTCTGACATCCAGTCTTCACTTTCTGTTAGTTCTTCATTAAAATGCCCTTCTTAATCTGTGCACTAACCCTATTCCAGACCTTCATCTCACAGTCAACACTCAGCTCCCTTCATCTCTTTCCACTCCACTCACCCTCCTACTCCCATTCCTTTCTTCAAATTAGCACCAGGGTGATTTTCTTAGAAAACCACTTTGAACATTTCAGTGTCTTGCTTAGAGGCTTTTAAAGGCTCCCTCTTGCATGCTAAGTAAGGTTCAGACTTCCTAACCTGACAGCCGTGGCCTGTTTCAATCCGGTCCTATCTAGGCTTAATTCCCTGTCCTTCCCATATAATGAGCCCTCTGCTCTGGCTGGCTGGTCCCTTCATCCTCCAAATAGCTACATCACTTTTCAGCTGCTTCTCCCCCTTGAAGGATACTTTCCTGTTTTTCAGGCATAGACCCAGTTCTTTCTGCTCTATCCAGCTTCTATAACTCTAGACCACCACTATCCTTTAAACTCGAGCTGTTTATTACATCCATGTCAAGCATTTGGGCAGTTAACTCCAGTTTGCTTTATGATAGTTTTGTTTTGCTATTTGACTTTTCAAACATGTATTTACATTTGTCTTGGCATTTAAGGTTAATGTTTTCTCAATGTACATTACATAGACATTAGTTCCTGCAGCTGCCCCAAACAAAACGTTAATTGTGTTCAAATATTTTTAGAATTCTTTGGGGTATGCTTCAGGAAAGGCTGCATCCATGCCCCTCTCTAGAAGGTTCACATTATGCATGAGCATAGTAAAATATCTAAAAAGTCCTGTGCCAATTAAAATTTAGCTTAATTATTTTCTGATTCTTAATTACCAAGAAAATATTTTTACTTTGTAAAATTATTAGTATTCCTCAGATTTTAGTGCTCCTCAGAGAAGTCTTTGGAAAGCATGGAATTAGATTAGAAACTCCTTACCCATCATTTTAGTCCTACCATGCGCCTAGCCCAGTGGCTTAGTACTTAGAAGGTGCTCAGGGAATATATGGGGATTTGGTGAATAATCACGAATGTTTTAGTCAATTACTGATCTAAAATATTCTAAGAGTTTCTTACTGTGTAGTCTTTAGATTGCTGTAAAACAAATAAATAACCTTGCTCCCATTTCTTATCAAATTTATTGGCACTAGACTCTGAAACTAATGGAATTTCTAGGTTCTCTATATGCTTCCATGCCTGCTTGAGAAAGGTAATCTGTGCTTGTATACAGTGGGAACATAAAAACTTCACAGAATTTTCCACTCCCAGCCCACCAGACCCAGGTTGGCTTGTCATCATTTAAAGGCCTACCTTATCATTTTATTTGACTTAGAGGAATCATTCAGAGAAAAGCTCAGGAGTTGTCTGGACCCCCTGAAAATGAACTGACTCAGAACTTTTCTACAGATGAATTGTACTTCTAGGTCTCATTTTTTTTTTCACATTTGTAGGTTTGGGTGTGCTTTTACCAACATGTTGGATAGAAAAAGTAATGGTGGTTTGAATCTGAATGTGAGGTAGCAAAAGAAAAATAACAGCAAGTCGTTCAATGGCTAAAGTTTTGGCAGACTTACTAGTAACTCAAAAGCTTGACCTTGCAATTCAAAAGTAAAAGTAAAAGTTTGAACCCAAAATTTGACCTTGGAATCCAAAAGTAAAAGGAGATTTCAGGGAGGCTTGATAATAAGTTAGTGACTTTTTAAAAAGTTAATGTAACTTTTTTTCTTAAAAATTTTAATGGGTTGGGAGGCTGAGGTGAGTGGATCACCTGAGGTCAGGAGTTCAACCAGCATGGCCAACCTGCTGAAACCCCATCTCTACTAAAAATGCAAAAATTAGCCAGGCATGGTGGCAGGTGCCTGTAATCCCAGCTACTCGGGAGGCTGAGGCAGGAGAATCACTTGAACCCAGGAGGCAGAGGTTGCAGTGAGCCGAACTCACACCACTGCACTCCAGCCTGGGTGACAGAGCGAGACTCCATCTAAAAAAAATTTTTAATGGGTTAATGTAAGTATAGACATAACAATAAATTATATACATTATACATATTACTGCATTATACAATACATAATATATTATCTACATATTATTGTGGATACATGTATGGAAGAGTATAGAGCAAAAGCTTTTTTTCCCGGATCTGTCTCCCATGACTCAGCCCTACCCAGAGACATCCCTTTCTAAAAGATGCTTTTAAGCCTTCTAGAGATACACTGTGCATATCTAAGTATATGTTTATGCAATACCAAATGGTGTTACATAATTTACACTTCTTACCTTTCTCTTAATATATATATAGGAGAGTCGTTCTTTTCAGTTGATGTGGAGCTGCTTCTTGTTTTGATTACTTCAGTGGATGCCATTGTTTGGGTCTATTGTCATTTATTTTATTTCCATATTATTGGACAGTTAGATTATTTCAAATCATTTGCTATTATAAATGATGCTATAATGAATATTATATACACTTGTGTATATATAGATGTCCTTTCGCAAGTATGAATGAGGGTAGATAGTTGTTAGATTTAGAAATATCTAGGTCAAGGCATATACATATTTTTTATTTTAATGAATCCTGCCAATTTGCACTCCTTAATAGTCATGCCAATTTAAAATTTCACCACCAATGTATGATAGTGCCAACTTCCCAACACCTTTGCCTACATGGTATATATATGAAGTTCTTGTTAACTTTTTTTATAATATTATACGTGATAAACATTGTTTATAAATTGGATTGCTCACATGCTAAGTGAAGTCAAGCATTTTTATATGTAAAAACTTATATTTCCTTTTCTGAGAATTGTGCCTATTCTTTGTTCATGTTCCTTTGGATATTGTCTTATTGTTGATTCATGGGAACTCTTTATATACGGTCTGTGATACAGGTTGAAAAAATTGACTTTAATTTCCAGTGCTAGTTCCTGAACGAGACTTTAGACCATGATCTTTTCCAAAGTGCCACTCTCCTCAACCCTGACTTCTTAAAGATATACATTAGAAACCACTTCCGAGAAGATCCGTTTCCTTCCTTCTAGCTCAGCTTCATAAAAATTTTTGTGACAAAGCAAAACTAAACTTACATATCAGTACATTCTGTATTGTCTTTCCAAACATAGCCAGTGGATTTAATAGGATTTGCTTTTCTGGGAAATGGTATCTTCCCATGACTTGTTTACATTCTAGCACAAGTAGGCTGCATATCCATCATGGCTAGTGGGATTTATTCAAATAACCTACCATTCCTTCTAGACCAGAGGTTACAAATTGGCCACCGAAGGGCCAAATGCAGCCACATATGTTTTATTCGGCCAGCATGCTGTTTAGAAAACATTTGAATTAGTTGCCCACATTTAAGGACAATGGATGATTTTACATGAATACCTAGATTTCTGGCTTCTCTTGAAAAATCACAAGATCAGGAAACATTGCATTTCCACAGGACAACAGTTGGCTGGAGCTTGTGGGTATCTGCCCCGTTTATAAACCATGCACTTCCTTATATTTCCTTTTTTTTTAAGCTTTTAAAAAATAGAGATGTGGTCTCACTATATTGTTCAGGCTGATATCAAACTCTTGAGCTCAAGTGATCCTCTCATCTCAGCCTCCCAAGGTATTAGGATTACAGTTATGAGCCGCTGCCACCCAGCCTCCTTCATGTTTTGTTTTGTGGGTTTTTTATTTTTTTTATTTTTTGAGACCAAGTCTCACTCTGTTGCCAGGCTGGAGTACACTAGGATTACCTTGGCTCATTGCAATCTCCGTCTCCCAGGTTCAAGCGATTCTTCTACCTCAGCCTCTTGAATAACTGTGATTACAGGGGCCCACCACCACGCCTGACTAATTTTTGTATTTTTAGTAGAAATAGGTTTTTGCCATGTTGTCCAGGCTGGTCTCAAACTCCTGACCTCAGGTGATTCGACTGCCTCGGCCACCCAAAGTGCTGGGATTACAGGTGTGAGCCATCATGCCCAGCCTGTTTTATGGGGGTCTTTTGTTGTTTTTTGAGACAGGGTCTCACTCTGTCACCCAGGCTGGAGTGCAGTGGTGTGAACACAGCTCACTGCCGCCTTGACCTCCCAGGCTCTATTGATCCTCCCATTTCCACCTCCCAAGCATCTGGGACCACAGACATGTGCCACCACACCTGGTTAGTTTTTGTATTTTTTGTAGAGACAGGGTTTCACCATGTTGCTCAAGCTAGTCTCAAAATACTGGGCCCAAATCATCCTCCTGTGTTGGCCTCCCAAATTTCTGGGATCACTTCCGTGTTCTTAAACCAAGCCTGCTTTATTTATGTGTTACTGGCTGCTGGCTCCTGGAGGTGTTTGCCATTGGGAACCTCTAAGCCTTTGTTTGCAGAATTTTCCTCCATCTCTCCCTTCAATTACAAGAAGAAAGAAAAATCCTCCTAGGTGTCACATCTCTTTCCAACTCAGGTCTTTTCCACTTCTCTACCCCAGGCTTCTGCCCTTCCTTCTTTGAAAAGCTCTTTCCCTGCATACCATAGAGTATTTATTTGCATTTTGCACCATGTACTCACACTTCCCTTTCAGCATTTTCCTTAGCAATGCAGCCTATACCTTCCAAAATAATTTGGGATGAGAAAAGTCTGCTCCACTGGGGCATAAATTTTAAAAACACAGTTAAACAGACTCTAACAAAGCTTGGAGAAAGATGAATAAAAGCATATTTTCTAAGCTCCCTTTCAAAAACATTTTCAAAAAAATGTTTACTAGGTTGGAATATATTGACCCAGGATTGGTTTGCTCCTCTTCATCCCAATTGCCTCTCTCTTAGTTCAAGTTCTGGTCAGCTTCCACTCAAACTATGCCTCAGCCTCATAATGAATCTCCATGTTGCCAGTCTCTATTCTTCAGTTCTATTTCTGACATAATTTTTTAAAGCATGAACGTGAATCTTATCTCATCAACCCCCATCTCTCTTGACAACATTTGGTGATTCTCTGTTACCTGGAGGAGATGCCTCATGCCAAAAAGACTCACAAACTCTTTTACAATTGGGCCCTAGGACCTTATTTTTAGACCAGTTTGTAAACCTTGTGGCCCAGCTACATCAGACTCTTCTCTAATCCCTGAGACCACCAAGAACACAATGTCCACGTGCTACTGCAAATGGTGCAAATGGTGCTCCCTTTAATTGAAATACTGTATTTCTGCTCTTTTATCTTGCATGCCCTTATTTTTCCTTCAACATCTAAGCAATGTCATGTCCTCTGTGGAATCTTCCGTATTCTCCTACTTGGTGCCTCCCTCATCTGTGTTTCTTTTCTTTCTTTTTTTTTTTTTTTTTTATGATTCAGTCTCCGTAGAGACTGTCAAAACTTGCCAATGCCAACTATATTTCAAGTCATCATGGCGGGGTATTGGGAAAAGTTTTCAATGAGGAATAATCACGCCTCGGATAAACCTCATTGGCTACAATACTGCCACTGTGCAAAGCTCTTCATCTGTATTTCTGTAATACTTCTCATAATTACTTAAGATGTTTTTCTCCCTCATTAGACTGTATGCTCTTGGAGGGTATGAAGCTTATTTATAAGGATCAGTCGCAATGTCTAATATATAATGAGTGTTCACTAAATGTTTAGGGAATGAAAGAAGAAGCAATTAACACCTTAACTCAGGGGTCCCCAACCCCCAGGCCACAGACAAGTACTGGCTTGTGACCTGTTAGGAACTGAGCCACACAGCAGGAGGTGAGTGGAGGGTGAGCTTCATCTGTGTTTACAGCTGCTCCTCATTGCTCACACCTTCTGAGCTTCACCTACTCTCAGATGGAAGGCAGCATTAGATTCTCATAGGAGTGCAAACCCTACTGTAGAAGGATCTAGGTTGCAGACTACCTTATGAGAATGCAATGCCTGATGATTTGTCACTGTCTCCCATCACCCTCAAATGTGACCATTTAGTTGCAGGAAAACAAGCTCAGGGCTTCCACTGATTCTGCATTGTGGTGAGTTGTCTAATTATTTCATTATCTGTAACAATGTAATAATAATAGAAATAAAGTGCACAATAAATGTAATGTGCGTGAATCATCCCAAAATCATCCAAGTCCATGTAAAAATTGTCTTCCATGAAACTAGTCTCTGGTGACAGAAAGGTTGGGAACTGCTACCTTAACCCCTGCGCCTAGGCAGTCAGTCATTTGGTAGCTTCTAGAGAGTATGTTATCCTCCTTTTTCAGTGAGCAGTATCTTCCTAACTGTAAGCTTGATCAATCCAATAATTTCAATGGTTTTCCACTGAGCTCAGTATAAAAACATAGTCTTACATAGTTCCTCAACATGGTGTACACTATCCTTCATGATCTGTTCCTTTACCTATCTCTCCAGTATTAGTTGTTGTCATTCTCCAACACTTCTCCAACTATAGTGAAACACTTCAGTGCCCTAAAAGAAACCCTACTCTCTAAGTCTGAGCCTTAGCATTTGCTCGTTGCTCTGCCTAAAAGATCTTTCCTCCCTTTTGCTTCTCCTCCATGGCTGTGCATGCAGGACAGACCGCTTGAAGGAGGCCTCCCTGAGCTCATTTGCCTTGGGCTGGTCTACACTAGGTGCCCCCCATGTGCTCCCATGGCATTTATCATGCTGTGACCTCTGTCTCTGCTGTAGTCCCAGCTCTACCTCCACTCTAAGCTCCTCTGGAACAAAAATTGTCTTTTTCACCTTTTTACCAATGAGAGGTGCATAGGCTGTGGCATAAACTGATGTTCAATAAATGTCTGATGAGTAAAATATCATGATAAAGAGAAAGAAATCTGATATATACAATTCACATGACTATGTGAATGCTTAACTCATTTACCATTTGAAGAGGTTCTTTTAAAATTAATATATGCAATAGTCAGCATAGTCAAGAAATAGAAACCTTGCTAGATGACTCAAAAGAAAGGATTTAATACAGGGAATTGTTTCCACAGATGTTGGAAGGCTGGAAGAGCAAAGTCGGAAGTTGAGGCAACTGGTTATTAATAATTGTTGGGACAAGTTATTTCCTTCAAGGCTGAGGTAAAGCAGCTACCACCCTAAGGTGACTAGACAAAGAGGGGAAAAAGTGAGATTACCAGAACCTAGTTGCTCAGAAGAGAAAGGGAAAGAAATTCAGCCATATTAAAGACACACGTGATTGTAAGATACATCTCAATGCCAAAAATGTTAAAATATAAAGAAAAAAAAGAGACATGGCATTAACTGATACTGTCAAGAATATAAAAGAAAACCAGGTTGGCTAGGGGAATCTAGTATGTTTAATCACATGAAATTGTGAACATTTTTCCATTTTGCACTATGTAAGTGAGTTTTATAGGTTTCAACCTAATATTTGGGGAGGCTAACAGTAGAGTGCCCCTGTCCTGGGCTTCAGTCTCTCCAAGGTCTATTGTCCTGAGCTGTCCCTACTCTTTTCATAGCTTCACCCACTCTCCTTCTGAAATTCATGGTAATAAGTTTGCATGTGCTCAGGGGCTGGCGGACTTGAGGGCAGTGCACAAACAACCTTTTGAAAACATTAGTAATTTTAAAGTCAAATATTCTTAAGAAGGGGTTATAATAAGTACAAAAAAGACCAAGTAGCCTTTTATGGAATGTTTACAATCCCCCTATGCTAAGTGTTTATCACATTATCGTATTCATTTGATTTTTCAACAAACTCAGCTATGCAGTAAGAGCTGACTCCTGTGTGGTGCTTAATATGTAACAGTCATCATTTTAAGCCTGTTGACTTAAACTTGACTCACGCACTTCCTTCTCTTTATAAGCCTGTGAGGTATGTATTAGTTTGAATCATTTGAAATTACCGACATTTGACTGTTTTTGACCTACAAAATAGCAGTTTAAAACAATTCAATTTAATAGAATCATTTTTGAAGACATGATTATAGAAGAAGAAATTGAGGCATATGACAGTTAAATAACTTTTCCAAAGTCATGCAGCTGGTAAGTGGAGGAGCCAGGATTCAAACATAGGCAGTCTGTGCTCTAAACTATTACACCCTAATGCCTGTCCATGGGTACAATTTATTATCATTCACAAATGTGGAAACTGAGGCTTAGAACAGTTAAGTTAACCTGGCCAGAGTCCCAGAGCTGGGATATGGTAGAGCTGGTCTTCTGGGTCTAACTCCAGAGCCTACACTCTCTCCATGTATTATTCTACAGCCATGACTTCCCTGCAAGGAACGCCTGGAATGGAAAGGGAGTGAATTCCCCTGGCTAATTTCTCGGATATAGTCATCATTCTGGTTGAGTGGATATTTGCAAAGCTATTTTATCAGATATGACTGAAAATATTGCCTCATCGATTCCCCCAACCTCACCCTGTAAAGATAACAGAAATAATGACATTGAAAATTACCACTGGGGTTGTCTATATCCTTCTTCCAAAGGCCACCATCAATACATTCTGGATTCCTTTTTGAGAACTAACTTCAAAGCCACGTGTTTACATGAAGATTCTCAGCATGGAAAGATTCCCCTTTCTTCTACCTCCTTCTTAGAAATCCTGGATTTATTAAGCACATCCTGTGTGATAGGTGTTGTGTTAATTGATGGAGATTCAGCAGCAAATAAAGTGGACACGGACTGCTTTCACTGTGTTTTCAGCCTATGAGGGAGGAAAGATGCTAAAGGAATATTAACAATAACATCGTTTGGTAGAATAGTACAGGGAACCCCAGGATCACAGAGCTGGGAGACTTAATTCAGTCTGGGGCAGAGGTACCCAAAGTGTGGCCTGTAGACCAACACTACTGGGATTACCTGGGAGCTCGTTTAAATGCAAATTCTTGGGCCCCATCCCAGTCCTACTAAATCAGAATTTGGTGAAGGGGACAGAGATGAGGAGAGGGAATTTATATTTGAAAAAGCTCTCTAGGTGATTCTTATTCATACTAAAGTTTGAGAAGCCCTGCCCTCGGGGTCTGGATGGTCTAAATAGACAAGTAACATCTCCTCAGAGTCTGGAAGGTGAAGTAGGTCAGATGCAGGAGGGCAAGAGAAGACTATTTTAGTCTGAAAGGAAAGTGTACCAAGATCAGGAAGTCCAAGAAAACCAGATCCATGGGAGGAGCTGGTGGTACGTGAAGAACACAGGGGTTAGAGACGAGGAGCCACAGAAGGAATGATGAGAAACAGAAGGTGGGAGAATGGGACCCTACGAGCTCCCACAGAAAATAAGGTGAGGAATAAATAGTAAGATGAAGTGTAAGTGACCATACTTACACTAATCTTACAATAACCCAGCTGTAAAAGCAACATCATAATTTAGAGAGAGCCAACATCTCCGAGGCTACTATTAAGGGAATTAAAGCCTCCATAAACATTTGTTATTGAGCTGTGAAGTGAGAAGAACTGCCAATCAGTCCTCACTCCCTTTCCCTTTCCCACAGGAGCGGACCCACTGAACCTAAATTAAACCAGTTTGAGTTAAATGAATTCTTCCTGGCCTTTCTAGGGAGCATTTGTTAATGGGTTGCCCCAAGTGGAACCGGGAGCTTAGTTGTCTTGCCAGGGAGAAAACAGGTGTCTCTCCATGTGGACTCAGACCACACTTTCCCTGAGACAGTCCATGTGCCTAATTTAGCAGGTTCATGATTAAAAGGCTGCTATGCCTGCAGCTTGAAATTAAATGGAATTGTGGCCCAAAGGAGTCACATCTATCCATGGTGATGGATTAAAAAACAAAACAAAAAGATTTAGGTGGCAATGGGCATTTCTGATCATCCAGCAGTGCTATTTCAGACTGAAAGCAAACTTGAGGCCTTGCAGAGGGAAGAAGGATGAATCCAAAGAATGAGACTTCTCCATGTAGGTAAGAATGGGCAGTCTGGGTGCGGTGGCTCATGCCTGTAATCCCAGCACTTTGAGAGGCTGAGGTAGGAGGATAAGGAGTTAGCGTTCAGCCTGGGCAATGTAGTGAGACCTTGGCTTTACTAAAACATAAAAAAAAAATTGGCTCAGCATGGTGGCAATGTGGGAGGCTGAGGCAGGAGCATTGCTTGAGCCTGGGAGATTGAGGCTGCAATGAGCTGTGATTGTGTCACTCCACTCCAGCCTGGGAAACAAAGTGAGAGCCTATCTCCAAAAAAGGGGGAGAGGGGAACAAAAATTTAGATGACTTAAGGTGCTTGAGGAGGTGCCTCAGAGTAAGCCCAGTCAGGAGTGGGAGAGAATCAGGAGAGGACCTCATTGAGGAGAGAAGTCTAAGTTTTCAGGCACCCATCCGGTGAAACTCAAGAAAGTCAGAAGTTAGTGAGACCTCTAGCCTTACTGAATGGCATGGTCCATGTTAGAAGAGAATTAGAATGAAGGTGGGAGTGCTTACCTGTAACTCCCTTCTGACATTGACTTACTGTACTGTGCTTTCACATGTTCATGGCTACAAAGCCTAATGTGGATAGTGAAAAGGCAGAAAAATGGAGCACTGCCCATCTGCAACCTCCTTGGGTGCAGAGGAGAAGTTGCACATCTTTGCATGTCTGCACCCAGTGGATTCTGAGTGACCAGGCAGTACCTTTGGAAAATAGATCCTTGGCAGATGTGGTAGAGGGAGCATTCCCAGAGGATTAACTCTGGCTAAAACCAAACCCTTTTCTTATCCCATAGTTAGGACAAAATGCCCTCTGAAAAACAATAGGGGAGGCTAGACATGGGGGTAACAACTGATTGCCTTGCTGTTGCCTTGCCTCTCTAAGGAGAGGACTCCTGGCATCCCAGGCCATTCAGATTCATGTCTGAAAGTACAGAACACACGATTCCAGAAATCTGAGGCTTGCATAGCCACCTCTTCCTCAGTGGCCATTGACTGTCGAGTTGGTCAGCACCCCTCACTGAGCTGTCCATAGACCTAGAACAGGAGGGCAACTAGACTCTGTAAAGATACAAAAGATAAAAAACAAGAAGACCTAGGCTCTTGGAGGAACCTGTGCACAGGGTCTAGTGGTTTGTGGGTGTTTTGTTTTTAATCAGTGACTTTCCTGGTGACAGTCCCCTTGATATATTTCAGAATCTGCTCATTATGTACTGTTCTTTCCATCCCCCACAAGGAAGGAACAGATTCTTTACCCCCAAGTAGGGTTGCCAGATAAAATCTAGGACATACCATTACATTTAAATTTTGAATAAATATCCAATGATTTCTCATATAAGCGCGTCCCAAATTTTGCAGAAAATTCAAATTACAGAGTGCCCTGTATTTTTATTTCTTAAACCCTACTCTCAAGGGATGCCTGTTTCTATCCTTGTGAGTGACTCATTTTGGTTTTTTCTCTTACATTGAGATTACCCAGAGATCACTGGTTTTATTACATATGAAAACTTTCTGCATGGTGTTTAAGGAAATGGAGGAAAAAGAAGTGATTATTTATCAAGTTCTTTGGTTAGACTATTCTATAGGCACATTTTTGTTCTTATCTAATATGGCAGTCCAGTAAGAAAATTGAGGAAAAATGCAGAATTACTAGCTTTCCATGAACCCCTTTGCTCCCTCTGCCCAACTCTTAACTATACAGTATCACAATGTAAATAAAAGTAGACAAGGAGAGCACAGATGATACCGAAGCAATGCAATCTGAAACTATCAAAAGTTCCATTTCTCACACCACAAACTCCTTTGTTGGTTAGTTGTGAGTGGGTATTTATAGAAGTAGCACTGTATTTTCATTTTGAGACAGCAACTTGCTTTTAGCCTGTGCAAGAATTAAATAAATTATTTCCTTCACTTCAGATTACTAATGACTAAAACTCTCTGCCTAGAGATTTTTGGAATTTTGATCAGTGTAAACTGGAAAACTAGTAACTTAAATGTTGCAAGTGATTTTCCACCTTGTAGGAAGTAGAGATATTGATAATTCTGTCAGGGTAGAATCTCTCTTTATCAGAACCACTAGCCAGATATCTTTTCACAAATGTAAAGCAAGTAGCTACCTCATTGCTTCTTGCTGGAAAAACAAAGAAGAAAGTGTCAAGTTACCATTAAAGGGGATGTTGTTCAGACTAGAAGCTCATTGTTCTGTTTGGAAATATAAGTGTTTCCTAGAGTCAGAGCTGCTTCTCTGCATACTTTTTTTCATCCTGGGGCTTGCTTACAGGAGCTGAAGAATTGGATATAGAAAAGGAAAGAAACGTGTGAGATCCAAATCTCATGCTGGAGGAACTGGATGGAGTTTGGCACAGCTTAGCTGACGGAACCATTGCTGTCACATGCACACTGTTATTTGAGACTGAAATACACAAAATGCCCTGATGTTGGACTCTCATATGCAGTGATGTAATTGTCATGTTAAGGCCTACAGGGCAAGGCCACCCCCTAGTGGTAGGGGTTGGTATTGTTTCTTACGGAAGAAAAAAATTACCAATCATTCTAAGAAAAACTAATTGTATAATGATTCGGGTAAACTTTAAATAGCAGTGGCTGAAATACATAAGGAAGTCTAGAAGTAGGCATTCAGTGCTATTAGGGTAGATCCTTAGGTCCCAAAGACTCAGAATTCCTTCTTTCTGCTTCATTAGCCTCAATGAATGGCTTATTCTCAGGGTCACAGGATGGCTGCTGGAGCTCCAGCCATCATACCCACATTGAAGCATAGAAGGAAGAAAAGTGAAAGAGGAAAAATAAATAGCATGTGTGAGTGTCTGTGTATTGGAGTAAGACCTCCTCACTGACTCTCCCTTTAGGTCGCTTTTCTGACATTCCCCCAAACACTTTCACAGCTGGCTGAGGAACTGAGAAATGAAGGCCTTTAACTGGGCACTTTGCCATCCTAAGTAAATCAGGGTGCTCTTACTAAGAAAGCAGGGGAATGAATGCTGGGCAGCAGTCATAGTTTCTGCCTCTCTGGGAAGCCAGCCTGAAACCAGAGGAACAGAGACTTTTCTCTCTCAAAGCCATTTGATAGCTGGGCCCAAACTTTCTGGTGGCATACGTGTGCTGCACTCTCATATGGAGCTGGACCTGGTATTGAGAATGGCTCTGGTAGGTGTGTTGCAGGTAGCTGCTTTGCCAAAAGTTGAAATTACCTTTGAGGCTGAGCTTTCATTCCATTATCCATAAGCCTTTGAAGAAGTTTTGTTAATCTTCTCTTGGTGATATGGTTTGGCTGTGTCGCCACGCAAATCTCTATCTTGAATTGTATCTCCTGTAATCCCCATGTGTTGTGGGAGGAACCAGGTGGGAGGTAAATGAATCATGGGGGTGAGATTTCTCATGCTGTCTCATGATGGTAAATAAGTCTCATGAGAGCTGATGGTTTTATAAAGGGGAGTTCCCCTGCACAAGCTCTCTTGCCTGCTGCAGTGAGTGCATTAAATCTCTTTTTCTTTATAAATTACCTAGTCTCTGGTGTGTGTTTATTAGCAGTGTGAGAACAGACTAATACAATAAATTGGTGCTGCAGAAAGTGGGGAGCTTCTGTGAAGATACCCAAAAATGTAGAAGCAACTTTGGAACTGAGTAATGAGCAGAGGTTGGAACAGTTTAGATGGCTCAGAAGAAGACTGAAAAATTTGGGAATGTTTGGAATTTCCTAGAGACTTGGAGAGCTAGGAAGACAGGAAGATGTGGGAAAGTTTAGAACTTCCTAGGAACTTTTTGAATGGCTTGACCAAAATGCTGACAGTAAGAGGGACAATAAAGTCCAGGCTAAAGTGGTCTCAGATAGAGATGAGGAACTTGTTGGGAACTGGAGTAAAGGTTGCTCTTGCCATGCAAAGAGACTGGTGGCATTTTGCCCAGGCCCTAGAGATCTGTGGAACTTTGAACTTAAGAGAGATAACCTAGGTTATCTAGCAGAAGAAATTTCTAAGCAGCAAAGCTTTCAAGAGGTGACAGAACATAAAAGTTTGGAAAAAATGTAGCCTGATGATGCAGTAAAAAAGAAAATCCCATTTTCTAGGGAGAAATCCAAGCTGGCTACAGAAATTTGCATAAGTAACAAGGAGCCAAATGCTAATTGCCAACACAAGGGGGAAAATGTATCCAGGGCATGTCAGAGACCTTCATGGCAGCCCCTCCATCACAGGCCTGGAGGCCTAGTCAGAAAAAATGGTTTTGTGGGTTGGGCCCAGGCCCCCCCCCCATGCTGTGTGCAGTCTAGGGTCTTGGTGCTATGTGTCCCAACGGCTCCAGCCATGGCTAAAAGGGGCCAAGGTACAGCTGGGGCCATGGCCTCAAAGAATGCAAGCCCCAACCCTTGGCAGCTTTCATGTGGAGTTGGTCCTGTGGGTGTACAAAAGATAAGAATTGAGGTTTGAAAACCTCTGCCTAGATTTCAGAGGATGAATGGAAACACCTGGATGTCCAGGCAGCGGTGCACTACATGGGTAGAGCCCTCATGGATACCCTTTGCTAGGGAAGTGCAGAAGGGAAATATGGGGTTGGAGCACCCATACAGAGTCCCCACTGGGGCACTGCCTGGTGGAACTATGAGAAGAGGGCCACTGTCCTCCAGACCCCAGAATGGAAGATCCACTGACAGCTTACTCCATGAGCCTAGAAAAGCTGCAGACACTCAGTGCTAGCTCATAAAAGCAGCCAGGAAGGGGGCTGTATCGTACAAAGCTATAGGAGCAGAGCTGCCCAAGGTCATGGAGCCCACCTCTTGCATCAGCGTGACCTGGATGCGAGACGTGAAGTCAAAGGAGGTCATTTCAGAACTTTAAGATTTGGCTACCCCACTGGATTTTGGACTTTCATGGAGCCTGTATCCTCTTCATTTTGGCCAATTTCTCCCATTTAGAATGGGGGTATTTACCCAATTCCTATACTCCCATTGTATCTAGGAAGTAACTAATTTGTTTTTGATTTTACAGGCTCATAGGCGGAAGGGATTTGCCTTGTCTCAGATGAGACTTTGGACTATAGATATTTGAATTAATGCTGACATGAGTTAAATAAGACTTTGGAGAACTGTTGGGAAGGCATGGTTGGTTTTGAAATGTGCGGACATGAGATTTGGGAGGAGCCAAAGGTGGAATGATAAGGTCTGTCTGTTCCAACCCAAATCTCATCTTGAGTTGTAGCGCCCATAATCCCCACATGTTGTGGGAGGAACCCAGAGGGAAGTAACTAAATCATGGGGGCAGATTTTCCCATGCTGTTCTCATGATAGTGAATAAGTCTTACAAGATCTGATGGTTTTATAAAGGGCAGTTCCCCTGCACACACACTTTTGCCTAACGCCATGTAAGACACCATGTCCTTCACCTTCTGCCATGATTGTGCAGCCTCCTCAGTCATGTGAAACTGTGAGTCCATTAAATTTCTTTTTCTTTATACATTACCCAGTCTTGGGTATGTCTTTATTAGCAACATGAGAACAGACTAACACAGTTAGGCTCTGGGAGGTTAACGTAGGGAGTAGGTAAGCATGCCTGGAACTCATTGTAGGAGGGCATTGTGTCCTTCTCCAAAGCTAGAAGGGTGGTGTCTGTTGCCTAACAGAGATTGGCCAGGGAGAGATGCTGAAGGTCATAAGAGCTCCCTAGGGTGTTTGGCTGAGGCAGTGGCTTGGCAGCTTGAGGAGTGGCCCTGAGCAAAAAAAGGTGAGTAGGTCAGACATGTTTCCAAACACACTCAGGATGAGCATCCTGGTTTGCTTTGGCCTGAGAGGTTCTTGGGTCACAGAACATTCAGTGGTAAAACCAGAAAAGTCCTGGACAAGCTGGGATGAGTTGGTCATCTTAATAATACAAATAAAAAAATATCTTATAGGTATCTTTAGAACTGCCTTGGGGGCCCAGGACTAAGTGCCTGCCATGTGGCAGCTGGCAACTCAGAGTCACTGGAATCTTATTTTTACTGATATGCAATGTGGGAGATTTATTTTGATGATGCCTAAAGGTTCTGGTTTCACAAACTCTATGTCTCAGAAATAAAGCATGTCTGCATTGGATCACAGAAGGGCAACAATTTAAAAGGCCAGAACAAACATGGCAATAAGTAAATGAAACGATAAGTGGAGTCCAAGTCCCATGGCATTGCATACAGACCTACCTCCCAGGACCCAGCTTGTGCCTTCTCTGCAAGCTCATCTCCTGCCACCATCCCTCCTATTTTAGTCCCCTTTCTACTGCTACAACAGAATGCTACAACTGAGGTAATTAATAAAGAAAAGAGATTTATTTGGCTCAGACTTCTGGAGGCTGGGAATCCAAGATTGAGTAGCCACGTCTGGTGAGGGTTTCTTGTTGCATCATGACATGGTGGAAAGCAAGCACCCCATGGCTAGGAAGTGTATGCACAAGACAACACAGGAAACTGGACCAAACTCATCCTTTTATCAGGAACACTCTCGAAAACTAACCCACTCTCTTGATAATGGCAATAATCTATTCAAGATGGCAGAGCCTTCATGACTTCATCACCTTTTAAAGGTCCCATTGTGATACCATCACTATGGCAATTAAATTTCAACATGAGTTTTGAAGAGGACATTCAAACCATAGCACCTGGAAAACATCACCTTGCCAGCCCTGTCACGTCCTGAATGCATTATGCTATGATGCACATCTCTGCCTGGAATGCCTTTTCCTCCTTCATGAACCTGGTGAACTCCAACTGTTCCCTCTAATTTGCAGCTTAAGAGTAATTTCTGTGGAGCCTTCTCTGGCCTCCCCAGGCAAAGCTGAGTACTCCAGGCAAAGCCACCTGTGCCCCCGGCATGTCTCATGACACTGTATCCCAATGGCATGGGCTTGGAAATGGTCTGCCTCTTCCATGGACCAATTAGCTCCCTAAGCCTAGGAAGTCCTTACCTTGTATTAGAACTTCAGGAGCATGGTATATACAATGGACACTTACTAGCATTAGTTGAGTCAATCAGTGTGTGTGTGTGTGTGTGTGTGTGTGTTTGTGTGTGTGTGTGTGTGTGTGTCTACATATTTATTTACATTTATATTTATTGATTCTTTTCTATTTAGGGCATCCAAATGCTGACTGCAGTTCTCAATTGGATCTACTCTGTTCAGATTCACTTATTAAAATATTCAAATGGTTTATTTAACCCGAGGCTTTATAAATACACAAGAAAGAATTCATTAGAAATATTATCCTGAGAATAACTAAAACTTATAAACCCAAGAAAAGAATTCTTTAGATATATTATCAATGAAAATAACTAAATCTGTGATGTGGGATGAACTGTTATTTTTCCCTGACAGTTAACCTAAGCAGACATATATGACAAATAACTAATATTTCAGAGCATGTTCAGATACTAACTTTTGGTTGCTAAATAACTAATATTTCAGAGCATGTTCAGATACTAACTTTTGGTTGCTTCTCACTCTGGAATTAGAAAAGTATTTAAATGAACATTACTGATGCATTAGAAAAGACAGAAAAAAAAAAAAGAAAAGACAAAATAAGTTAGGCTTTGTTGAGAAAATAAAACCAAAAACAAAACCCAAATCTCAGAGATTTAAAGAATGAAGGCTTATTTTCTCATTCCTGCTGTATGGGACCAATTTACTTACACATATTGCCCACAAGGGCACCATGACAGGAGAAGAGCCAGGAGGATCCCACAGGCTGGTTCCCTTCCCATTGGCCAGAGCCCTGTCACATGGCCCCAAACTACCCAGTAAGAAATTAGCCCATGGCTGATTAGTTGAGAGTCACAATAACCCAGGGAAGGAGATTCTGACCTGGAGATTAGCATGCAACTCATGTATTAGACAGTGCTCTTGGAGATACAGCTATGGAAGGGAGAGGAAGGAAGCAGGATTGAGCAGAAGGAGAGGTCAAGCCTCAAGGTCATCTCAGGGGCCTTAGCTGCTATTGTGGGGAGTTCTGAGGATGAGATAACTTCAGGGCCAATCTAAGTTGGGACAAAAGGGCTGGACTTTGGTACCCCTAAGTTGGTGAGTCATTGGAAAGGATGTGACCCTGAGTGAGGCAGCTTAACTAAAGCAATTTCAGAGGGGATTCACCCTGTGCACCAGCAGCTGGGGAGTAAGTCCCGCTCACATCCCCAGTGGAGGATCAGGGAGGCTCATCACAGCATCCCACAATGCACATGACAGTGTCTTCCAAGCAGATAGGTCTGTAAGATTACATCTGAACATGGCCAGTTATGAATCCTCTTTCATCATTCTGGCTTGATATCAATTGCTGGTCTTGGCCTGTGAACCACACCAGTTATCTTGCTAGCAGTTCCACCACGTTCAGGCTTAAACTACATTCTTCATCCATAACTGCTTTAACTGTCCCTGTTGACTACTGCACAGATTCAGGCACTGCTGAGCTCTAAAACAAAACAAAACAAAATGTTCTGCAAAATTCCTGCTGGCCACATAATCAAAGGATGGTCTCTATTCATCTGTCTTTGCTGAGATCACTATAATTCAGGGATATTTGTCTCTCTTTGAGCTGTCTCTGGCTTCAATGGGCCAGGACCCTTCAAAGAGCCCCTTTCAGGTTGGACACCTAATCAGCATCATGGAACATCAGCTCTTCCAGTAATAGAAACCATACTTGATTTTTCTGTTTAATCATTTCATGACCACTACACACCAGTTACACTGGTTGTGAAACACCTGTGCAAATTCAGCATTTGTTTATTGGGTCTCCACTGGGAGAGGAGGTTGAGCTCAATCCTCATGTTCAAGAGGATGCTACTAGGCCCTCACTTTTACTTGGTCCAACCACATTCTTTCTGTGGAGGCAATAATAATGACTGGCATGCAAAGCATTTTATACATGATAATTTAATTTTCACAACTACTCTATGCAGAAGCACTATTTCCTGATTTACATCTAAGAAAGCCAAGGCACAGATAGCTTAAGACAATTCCCCAAGTTCACATGAGGGATAAATGGGGGAATTCGTATTTAAACCCTGGTAGACTGACTACAAAATTAGGGCTCTTAATTACTGTGTTATATAGCTTGCCAATCAATATCCAGACTTTCTTAAAACTCAGGGATTTAAGTGTCTCTGGATGCAGGCCCATAAGTCAACATTGCATATTTCTATATCTTACTCTAATGAAGAGGGTTTGGACTTTAAAGCATTAAATGACCCAGCCAAGAACTCTCCTTATAAGCCAGAAAAATAGAAGTGAGTAAATTTAGAGAGGGAGATTACCCACTAAAAAAAATTGGAGATATGTATTAAAATGTAGATTATAGAATTTAGTACTTTCAGCATGGGACAACTTATGACAAGCTTTTTTGAATATTTATTGTTGTGCCATAAGGCAATTAGGTAGTAAAATACATTTAGACTTGGAGGAGAGACAGTAACCACTCATTGTGGGTGGAGTGGGACAAGAAGACGGAACTATCCCTTACCAGCATTGAGCATTCTTGTGTCTCTCCCTGCACAGACAGGTAGCTACAGCCCTGTCCACCCCCATTTGCAAAGGAAGCCTAACTGTCTACACAGAGAGTCTCTGGCATCCTCTATATTAAATTATCTGGTGAGGATGGGGAGACGCTTTATAAACCTGTTCTAAACGCTGTATAAATCGCTCCTTTGTCTTTAGGTGAAACAATCTGATGGACTTTCTCCACACCACATTACCTGGGAAATGGGGCTAGAAGAAAGCTTTGTGCCATGTTCCTCTGATAGGAGCTCTAACCTGTCACATTGGCCCCAGTATTATGATACAAATAGCCCAAATGAGGCCATCTACCAAGCTTAGCAAGCCCTGCCTGGTGACAAAATGTGCTTACAATAGGCAATTTCTGGGGGTGATTTGGGCCTGACAGCTCAGCCTCGAAACCACATTTTGCCTATGTCAGGAAAATGAACACCATGTCCACTCCACGTGGTTTTAGCCATTAGACCTTTATTAATACCATGGAGCAGCTGGAACTAGAAATAGTCTCAAGTGTTCACGTTCTCTGAACATAGCAATTCCCAGAGTGGGTGGCAGCTGTTGAGGCCCAGGTTTATCCCTTGGGCCAAAATTCTCATACTCTTGACCCCAAGTATTGGGCCTGGATTTTGTGGCTCCCAGAAAACATGGCTACAGAGCTCTGTTCTGAAGACTCAAAGCCTCCTCATTAGAATAAGCATCTTAGCCCCCTGCTCCTTTGTCCTCTCCATTGTCATGGGTTCAGATTTTAGAAAAGAACTACTCTTCTTGTACTTGGGGTTTTGTTTCTCCCCAAGTGGGAGTGTTGCTGGTTTGTAGCTCTCTTATATCTGTCCCCTATCCAAGGCTTCTCCCTGTAACCCTGAGCCAGGTTGGACTTAACAAGAAGAAAGGAATTGGTCTAATCCAACTGCCTCTCCAATGAAGCAGCCTCACTTTCCCCCAAGAATCACTTACTTACAGGATGGCTGATTTCCATCCCAGGAAAGCTCTGGGTATTTTGACGTTCTTTCTTGTATTCTACTTAGATCTACTCCCTTAATCTGGCCTCATCAGTTCTGTCACATGTTATGTTCACTGAACTGAATGAAACATTGATTTTCAAGCAGACAGGTTTCTTGAGTGTATGTTCATATGTAATCTTCATTTTCAACCACACGTTTCCCCATGCTGCTCCAGGGAAAGAGGGGAGGGGTCTATTGAAATTAACTACTTCTTCTCTCTAGTTAAGGATAAAGACCAATTTATCCTTCAAAAATGAGGTCCAATGTTACCTTCTGCAGCAAAATAAGGTATTTATTTTCTCCATTTCTATGAATTTTTGTCCTATTAGGTATACTTGTGGGTTAAATTGTATTCCTTCTATAAAAGACATGCTAGTGTTCTAACTCCCAGTACCTCAGAATGCAGCCTTATCTGGAGATGGAGTCTGTATGGATGTAATCAAGTTAAAATGAGGTCATCAGGACAGGCCGTAATTCAATGTGATTGGTTTCCTTCTAAAAAGGAGAAATTTGGATACAGAGACAGATGCACACAGAGGGAAGATGATGGGAAGAGACACGGGGAGAAGATGGTCATCTGCACGCCAAGGAGGGAGGCCTGGAACAAATTCTCCTTTACAGCTCTCAGAAGAAACCGGCCCTGGTGACACTTGGAGTTCAGACTTTTAGCCTCCAGAACTGTGAGACCATACAGTTTTGTTGCTTAAGACCCCCAGTTTGGAGTACTTTGTTACAGCAGTCCTGGCAAATGAATACAGGTATATTATGAGGACTTTCGTTTTTTACTTCTTTCTTTATTATTATTATTATTATACTTTAAGTTCTGGGGTTCATGTGCAGAATATGCAGGTTTGTTACATAAGTATACATGTGCCATGGTGATTTGCTGCATCCATCACCCCACCATCTACATTAGGTATTTCTTTTTTAAAAAAGAAGAGTAGAAGTAAGAAAATAAGGCAGAAAAAAATGATATTCAGTTTCCCTGTTGTGAAAAGTCCTGCCAATATATACATATATATAGTATATGTATCTGAAATATATACACATGCATACATACACAACACACATATACACATATATGTATATAATATTATATATGCTGAGTTACACCATTCAAAAATTTTTTTGCTTAAAGACAGGGTCTTGCTCTGTCATTCAGGCTGGAGTGCAATGGCATGAACTCAGCTCACTGAAACCTCCACTTCCTGGGTTCAAATGATTTTCCTGCTATTCTCCCAAGTAGCTTGGATTACAGGCATCTGCCACCAAACCTGGCTAATTTTTGTATTTTTAGTAGAGATGAGGTTTTGCCATGTTGTCCAAGCTAATCTCAAACTCCTTACCTCAAGTGATCCACCTGCCTCAGCCTCCCAAAGTGCTGGGATTACAGGCACGAGCCACCACTCCCGGCCTCAAATATTTTTTAAAGTGCAAACAAAAAAGAGAATGACTTGAGAGTGACTTAAGAGTGAGCTTTCACTCCTTAACTTCTCTTCCCGTAAGTATTAACCACTTTTAACAGTTAACCACTAATTATCTGTACCCCAAAACTGTTTATACCAGCAACTCCATCCATCCATCTGTTCTTTTTTAAAACATATACAAAAGGGATCCCGTTTTACATACTCTTCTTTGCTTTTTTATTTTCTTTAAATAACATGTTGGAACTCCATCCAGATCAGCACATACCAAGTGTCCTCATCTCTTCATGGCTGCACAGTATTCCACCTTGTGCATGTGTAATGATTCATGTAACAGGATCTACCCAAGAGCCTGGGTTTTCTGCTGGGCTCTGCTAGGCCCGGTTAGGAATGCATCCAAGCACATTAGGTTTGGTGAGACATTCAGAGCTCATATGCCAGCCCTCTTGTTTTCACATGAGGAAAACTGGTACACAGAATGGAAGAATTTTGCCTAAAGTGACACAGAGACATAACAAAAGTAGTTCCAGCTGTTAGTGAGGTCAAACATTTTCCATAATTATGTGATTTTTTTTTTTGGTCACCAATACAACGTAAGAGAGTCACAGACCTCATGCATGCATATGTTTCTTAAAATTTTTTATTTCCATAGGTTTTTGGGGAACAGGTGGTGTTTAGTTACATAAGTAAGTCATTTAGTGGTGATTTGTCAGATTCTGAAGCACCCATCATCTAACCAGTATACACTGAACCCAATTTGTAGTCTTTTATCCCTCACCCCCCCCACCCTTTCCCCCAACTCCCCAAAATCCATTGAATCATTCTTATGCCTTTGCATCCTCATAGCTTAGATCCCGCTTATGAGTGTGAGCATATGATGTTTGGTTTTCCATTCCTGAGTTACTACATTTAGAAGAATAGTCCTCAGTTCCACCCAGGTTGCCGAGAATGCCATTAATTAGTTCTTTTTTATGGCTGAGTAGTATTCATCATAACTTTTTAAATCTTCATTGATTGGTTGGCATTTGGGCTGGTTCTATATTTGTGCAATTGCAAATTGTGCTGCTATAAACATGTGTATACAAATAGCTTTTATGTATAATGACTTCTTTTCCTCTGGGCAGATACCCAGTAGTGGGATTGCTGGATCAAATGGTAGTTCTACTTTTAATTGTTTTAAGAAATCTCCAGACTGCTTTCCATACTGGTTGTACTAGTTTGCATTCCCACCAGCAGTGTAGAAGTGTTCCCTTTTCGCTGCATCCACGTCAGCACTGTGATTTTTTTGTTTGTTTTGTTTTGTTTTATTTTGCCATTCTTGCAGGAGTAAGGTGATATCACATTGTGGTTTTGATTTGTATTTCCTTGATCATTAGTTATGTTGAGCATTTTTTTTATATTTACAAAAAAAGATCACAAAAAAATTGGAAACAATTTTCTAATCTTTCTATAATGCTTCTAAATGTTTCAGAGTCTTAGTGGGTTGAACACATTTTTAAATATGTAAAAATGCAACAAATCCCAAATTGTTTGTCACAAGAATTGATTGACATAAAAGGAAACAGAAATATAATAGCTGACTTAAAAAAAAAAAAAAACTTTGGTACAGTTGGTAAATGGGATTTTAAAAAATAAGCATCATGATTTAGTAAGTGCAATTATTGCTTTTCTTATTTGTATTCACATGCCTTTGTGAGCTAATTAAACTTTTTGTTATTAGCAATTATTGCCACTGAAACCAAGCATCAAAATTAGTCAAATGTAAAACCAGATCTTCCTATTGCTTTGTGTTAAAGCAGTGTCAAATCAAATGTTAAATCAAGATATTTTAAAATCAATGAAGCATTAATATCTATATTTAACTTTTAAAAATATTATTAATTATAACTATTAACAATTTAGCAAAAGCAAATGCTTTTTATTTTGATTTTTAAGCTTTTTCATATATGTAATCAATTACATTTTTATTTTATGTATGTTGTATTATGTATATATTAGTACATTAATACATAGATAAATTTATGTGTAAAATATATGCTTATTCTAGAGGATGAACACAAAGTTGCTTTTACTTATATGAATGTAAAAATCAAACAAAGTTTATAAAACTGTAAATTAAACTGCCAGCTGATTTCTTCACAGCAACAATAGAAACAAGTAATGAGACAACTTCAAAGTGCTGAGGAAAAATAACTGACACCCTAGAATTCTATTCTCAGCTAAACTAAAATTCAAGAGTGAGAGCAAAATAAGGACATCATCAGGCAAGCAAGCACAGATTTAAATAAATTACTACTCACAGTCCCCTGCTGAAAGAATTCCAAAAGCTCTGTTTCTCTGGGAGAAGGCACAGGATGTAAGAAGCAAAGAGGAGCAGGAACTGGTAAATATTAAATATAAAGGCAAATCTAAAACAGGTATTGATCTCAAAACAATATAATGGTGACTACTTTGGGGTTATAAAAACGAGGTATAACTAACATACTAGACAAAGAGAGCATGTGATTCAAGGAGTGACCAGAATGAATAGGTACAATGGTAATGTTAAGAAGGAGGGCAAAGATATTGATTAACTCTAGGCTTCATGTCAAAATTCCAGTGTGAAGATGTCAGCAAAAATCCGTATTTCATGGCCAGGTGTGGTGGCTCATGCCTATAAGGCCAGCACTTTGGGAGGCCAAGGTGGGCGGATCACATGAGGTTGGGAGTATTAGACCAGCCTGGCCAACATGGAGAAACCCTGTCTCTACTAAAAATACAAAATTAGCCAGGCATGGCGGCATATGTCTGTAGTCACAGCTACTCAGGAGGCTGAGGTTGTGGTGAGCCAAGATCATGCCATTGCACTCCAGCCTGGTCAACAAGAGCAAAACTCCATCTCAAAAAAAAATCAGTATCTCATGGAAAGCATCTAAAAGCAAGAAGAATGAAAAATAAAATTTAATCTCCAATTTTCACAAAACTTGGAGATGGCTAAAAGTTGCATCACCAAATAAGTGGAAATGCTCCCTTACAGCAGTGGACATGGAGCAAGGTGGTACATGGGTGGCAGTGTAAAGAGTATACTGGGGCAAAGTTAGCAAAACCAGCTTCTCCAAAGTGGACTGTGAAACTTAATTCAGTCAGGTGTGATGGTTCAGCCTGTAATTCCAGAACGTTGGGAGGCTGAGGCAGAAAGATCACTTGAGCCAAGGAGTTTGAGGCTGCAGTAAGCCATGATTGTGCCACTGCATTCCAGTCTGGACCACAAGGTTCACTCTGTCTCAAAAACAGAAGAAAACCAAACAAAACTCCTCAATCCAAGAGCAAGGGGAATACGGCACAGGCAATGGCATCAAGGTCCCCTTGGACCTGACTTAATTCCAAGAGGAAGAAGAGTTAAAGACAACAGAGGTATAATCATACAAGTGGGCAAAGCACCATTCCACACAAAGATCTAAATATTCCAAAATTGTAGACTTTTAAGAATGTAGTCTCAAAACATATGAACCATAAATGACCAGAATCACAAAAAAATCAAGCAATCCACAGCCACAATAAGATATTTTAACACAATGTTCAATACTAAATAGCTCAAGCAAACTAAATAATTAGTAAACATACAAAAATGTGAAATAACACTTTTAATAACTCGAGCATAACATTTCTGTACTTAACAATTAGAAAATACACATTCAACTTGTATTTGAATGACCACACACTTGGCCACAAAAGTACCTAAAAATAAAAAATGAATCAATCATACAGACCACATTCCCTTTTCAAAAGCTATTAAACTGAAAATAAGTTACAAAAAAGATACCAAAAAAAAAGGAACCATATGTTTGGAAATTTTGAAACATTTCTAAATAATTAATGAGTCAAAGTAAAAATCATAATGGAGATTTAAAAATAGACCTGAATGACAAGGGGAAAACTGAACATAGAAATTTTGGAAATGTAGCTAAAGCAGTGCTTTAGAGAGAAAATTATAGATATACATAGACACATCCACACACTTGAAAAGAAGAAAGGTTGAAAACTAATGAACACATCTAATCCAGGAAGTCATTTTAAAAAACTGTTAATGTAAGAAAATATGAAGAAAGAAGACACAGATATGAGGAAACATTAGTGAAATAGAAAACAATTAAGCAACGGAGATGGCCAACAAGAGTCTAAGATTAAAAGAAAAAGAAAGATGGTACAAATGAACCATATTGGGACATGAAAATATGTAACAATAGATATAATGCACATTTACAAAGATATGAGACTGCTGTATATGACTTTATGCCACTAATATTGAAATTTTAGATAAGATAAAACATTTCTAGAAAATGTAACTAAAAAATAGAAAAGCGAATAAACCTATGGTCTTAAATATTTAATCAATAATTAAAAATCTACTCACAAAAAGTAGCTGTTACCTCAGAGTTTTGCAGTTAAGTTTTCCCCAACTTTCAAGAAAAATTTGATTTCTATTTATAGTCTGATACAGAAAAAAGAAAAGATTGAAAGTTTTCAACCCATTATAAGATATTAACATAAACATTGAAAACAAAATCTGGAAAAGACAATACAGAAGAGGAAAAGCGTGGGCTAACTTCACTTATAAACACATAACATTTGAAATCAAATATTAGCAAACGGAATCTAGTAGTGTTTAAAAATAATACATTATGACAACTGGGCACAGTGGCTCATGCCTGTAATTCCAGCACGTTGGGAGGCCGAGGCGGGCGGAACATGAGGTCAGGAGATCGAGACCATCCTGGCCCACCTGGTGAACCCCATCTCTACTAAAAATACAAAAATCAGCTGGGCATGGTGGCATGCGCCTGTAATCCCAGCTACTTGGAAGGCTGAAGCAGGAGAATCACTTGAACCTGGTAGGCTGAGGTTGCAGTGAGCCGAGATTGGACCACTTACACTCCAGCCTGGTGACACTGCGTGACTCTGTCTCAAAAAAAAAGGTTAATAATACATTATGACAAAGTTGGATTACTTAAGAAATAAAAGTTTAACAATAGAAAAGTTATTAAGGTAATTTACTATACACACTTAATAAAGAAGAAAAAAATATAATCACTCCAAAAGATGAAGAAAATGCATCTGATAAAATTCAATACCCATTAATAACCAAAATATTTTAGCATGTTAGAAAGAAAAAATAACCCAATTAAGTAATCTACCATAAATCTACAGTGAAAGTTATGCTTTGTGAATCTCTAAAATAATTCCAGTTAACTTCAGGAATGAGGAAATGATGGTTACCACCAAAAGCCCTTATTTAGCATTGCTTTGTAAGTCCTAGTCAGTAAAGTAAAAACATGTAGATAAATAAAATAAAGATTCAAAAGGAAGAAATAAAAGTATTGTTAATTTTTTTTTATTTTATTTTATTTTATTTTATTTTTGAGATGGAGTTTCACTCTGTTGCCCAGGCTAGAATGCAGTGGAGTGATCTTGGCTCACTGCGACCTCTGCCTCTTGGGTTCAAGCAATTCTAACATCGCAGCTTCCCAAGTAGTTGGGATTATAGGCGCCTGCCACTATGCCTGGTTGATTTTTGTATTTTTAGTGGAGACTGGATTTCACCATGTTGGCCAGGCTGGAACTACTGATCTCAAGTGATCTGCCTGCCTCGGCCTCCCAAAGTGCTGGGTTTACAGGCGTGAGCCACAATGTCATTAATTTTGGGTGCTATAATTATCAATTTTTTAAAATCCAAAGTAAGTAAGAGTCAACTATTAAAAGAAATAAGGCAATTTAACAAGTTACCTAATTGAAAACTAATTTTTTAAATGGTCCCTGAACACCTAAAATAAATTGGTAGAAAATATAATTTTTCAGAAGCTACTATTTACAGTTGTAGCAAGCACTATAAATACTTCATAGTATGGGTAATAAAAATGTGTAAAATCTTTATGGAAAAAATTGTAAATCCATATTAAATGATGTTAATATAAAAAGAAGGCCTAAATAGAGAGATATATCACATAGACCATAGAGAAGTATTGTACAAATGGCAAAATTTCTCCAAATTAACCTATTTAGATACACTTCCTTTATCAATTCCAATAGCATTTTTCACAGGAATCCACTAGCTGATCCTAAAATACTGGAAGAAGAAAGACTAACGAAAACCAAAAGAAACTTGAGCTAAAAAAATAAATAAATAAATAGGGGAAACCCACACCAGTTATTAAGACTTGCTCTTTAGCTATAATAATGTTAAAGTTCTGGTATGGGTGTGGGGATAGACAAATGAACGAACAGAACAGCAGAGTCTAGGAACTGATCCACTTATATATGGGAATTTGTATTTAACAGAAATGACATTTCAAACAGTGGGAAAGTCTGGATTATCTGTGACAATTAACTTTCTGCTTGGAAAAAGATAAAATTAGATCCCTACTCATCACATAAGCAAAAGTAAATTCCAGATGGACAAAAATTTAAATGTGAAGGGAAAAAACTTAGAATTTTTAGAAAACAATGTGGGAGAATATCTTGAATGTAGAGTTAGAAACAGATTTATTAACTAAGGGACAAATGTCCACAAACCTTGAAAAGACATATAAATTTAACTACATGAAAATTGAAAAGCTATTTATAATAGAACATGACATAAACAAAATTAAAAGGCAAGATACCATTTGTGAGATTTTTTTCAACTCAGATAAGAACTTCAGAATAAACACAACTATAAATTTATAAGAAAAGAACAAAAGATTAAAACTGGTTTCTCTCTGTCTCTCTCAAACACACACACACACACACACACACGCACACACACAACTGGTTAGTAAACATATAAAAATGCTTAAACTCATGAGTAATTAGTGAGATGCAAATTAAAACAATAAAATACCATTTGTATTTATTGGAAAAGAAAAATTTAAAAGCCTCATAAGTGATGGTGAGCATGCAGGAACACAGGAATTTCTAATCTAGCGTGAGTTCAAATAGGTACAACCACTTGGGAGAACAATTTGTCATTGCTAAGGAAGGTGAAGAAGTCTATTTCCTACCAATTAGCAATTTCACTTGAGGGCATTTACACTAACAAATATGTGCACAAAGATGCATGCACAGTCATGTTCATTGCAATAAACAACAACAATAAAGCAATAACTAATTTTACCCAATAGGGAAATGGATAAATAAACTATGGTATTTCATGACTAAATTAAGATGAATGAACTAGGTCTACACTGTATCCACACAACATGAATAAGTCTCTAAAATGTACTGTTGAGTAAGAAAAGCCAAGTTACAAGAGAATTTACCATATGATGCCATTTATGTAAATTAAGAATGCACACAAAACAATAGTAAATATTGTTTTGAATACACGAATATGTAGTGAAAGTACAAGATCATGCATGGAAATAACACACACCAACTTCAGGCAGAAGTTCCTCTGCAGAGAGGAGAAGGGGAGGGATGTGAGTGAAGGGAGCCGAGGCTTTAGCTGTGTCTTTTTGTCTTTCTTTTGTTTCAAGTGATCTGAAGCAAATAGGAGAAAAACGTCAACAGCTGTTTAATCTGGATGGTAGGCATATGGTTGTCTGTTTTGTTTTCTGCACCTTTCCACATGTACGAAATCTTTCTTAATTTAAAAATTAAAATGCAGAAATATTTTTTAAAAGCATAGAACCAGAATTCAAGTCTTTTCCCTCTGAATTGTCTTCAGTACAATCAACATTTATGACATCCCCTGAGCCAGGCATGGGAGAGCTAGTTGTCAGAGAGCTGTGGTCCCAAATTCAAAGAGCACAATCTCCTAACAGGGAGAAAGGGAACAGTTCTTTCTTATTCTTTTTGGTTATTGTTTGATGCCTGTCACTGAGAAAAACAACTGCAGTTTTTCACTGGAACTAAATATAAATACAACAAGGAAAGACCTGTGTGAAGGGCTTTCCCCAGGGTCACATTCTTGGCTGGCACATCTACAGATGGCAGTCACAGGTTCCATTTGACTGTCAAAATGTCACTGGGTGTTGGTGCCTGTCCTTGTGTGGGTGGCACGTGAAGCCTCTGGGACCTAGGCCATGTCACTGACTGCAAGTAGCAGGGTTCTTCTGGAGCGGCCACGTTCTGTCAGGTGGCCCCTGGATAGCTGGAGCAGAAAGATGGAGAAAGGAGCTCACATTCTAATAGGGAAGACAAATACATAGATCAAGCCATATGGTCCAGAGAGGAGGTAGAAACAACAAGCTAAAAGAATTGGGGGCAGGAGGCTGGGCATGATGGTTCACATCTGTAATCCCAGCACTTTGGGAGACTGAGGCGGGAGTTGAGCCCAGGAGTTTGAGATCAGCTTGGGCAAAAAAGTGAGACTCTGTCTCCACAAAAAATTAGCTCGGCATGGTGGCATTGGCCTGTGATCTCAGCTTCTTGGGAGGCTGAGCTGGGAGGATCACTTGAGCCCAGGAGGTTGAGGCTGCAGTGAGCCATGATTGCATCACTGCACTCCAGCCTGAGTGACAGAGTGAGACTCTGTCTCTCTCTCAAAAAAAAAAAAAAAAAAAAAAAAAGATTTTTCAATCAATCAATACAATTTTTTTAAAAATAGATGATTGGGGGTGGGAAAAAATGAGATTGCAGAGGATTTCTTGGTCTTATTTCTGGTCAATGAGTATGTGAAGATCAGCCACTCCAGTTCCATTCTGAAGGGTCATGCAGTGTCATCCCAAATTGCTATCGACAGAGAATGCTTTAAGGAAGTCACACTGGAATCTGCTGATTAGGCTTAAATCACTATTCTATTCCCCTTTTCCACCCACCCCATCAGGGCCATAGGGTGGCCACAGTGTTATTCCCACATAGACAATAGGGCCACTCAGTGAGTGCAGACACAATTTGGTGAGTATAGGGGTGGAGAGGCAGTGACCAGGCGCGAGGAGCAAGGGAGACAGAAAGAGGGGTTCTAGCAGCAGCAGGTAAAAATGTAACGATTACTGGTGTTTCCTAATAAAGGCCTACATCAAGAAGTAGGCACCCCAGCTGAGACCAGGTTGCTTGGGACAATAGCAAATGTATGGCAAAAAGAAGATTCTGAAGCTACCTCACTGTGCAGTGAAGATAAACTACAGATTGAAATCACAATGCCTGTGCCTCAGAACTTGCTCTGTGATTCTGTGATAGACTAAATAACAGCCCACAAGGGTCTACAGGTCCTAATCCCTGTGATTGTTTCCTTGTATTGCAAGAGGCTTTGCAGGTGTGAAGAGACGAGTGTCTTGAGAAGCGGAGATTAGTCTGGATTATCCAGGCAGATCTTAAATGCAATCATAAATGTCCTTACAATGCAGAGGCCAAGAGAGATTTGACACAGAAGGAGAAGGTAGCAAAACCACTGAAGCAAGATCTTACACTGCTGGTTTTGAAAATGCAGGAAGGGACCACAAGCCAAGGAATGCAAAGAATTCAGCTCCAAAACCTGGAAAAGGCAAGAAACTGCATTCTCCCTTAGAGCTTCCAGAGGAGCCCAGCCCTGCTGACGCCTTGATGTTGGCCTAGTAAAACTGATGTTGGACTTCTGGCCTCCAGAACTATGAGAGCATAAATGTGTGTTATTTGAAGCCACCAAGTCTGTTGTCATTTGTTACAGCAGCTATAGGAAAGGAATACAGAATTCTTTGGCTGTTTGGATAGAAAAAGCCTTGCAGGCATTTGATATCGAGTTGTTGATGGAGTGGTCTCCACCGGGTGACAAGATGCGGGCACTAAAGAAGGCAAAAGAGAATGTGTCTGAGTGTGTGTGTGTGTCTGTGTGTTTATGGTAGGTCAAGGTCCCTGCGAAAAAGATTCAGGGATAAAGATTTGCACGCAGATGTTTATTGGGGAGTGTATGGGGAAACACCATCTGTAAAAGGGTGGGGGAAGCAGGCCTGCACTGATGGAGAATTGCACTCCAACGCAATAGCACAGAGGTCTCAGCCCAACCCTCAGGGAGCTGTGGAGCTAGGGTAGTCCTTCAAAGATGGCCCAAATTGAGCAAAGGGGCCAAACTTTTGTACCCTTACATTGACTGGTGGTCAGATGCAGCCTATTCCCAGGGAAGGCATTGCAATCTTGCATGAGGCAGCAACCTTTAACCAAGGACAATCCCTGGGGTGAAACTCAGCAGGCCGCATTCCCGGTATCTGGGAGGGTATGAGCTTTTGTCCCGAGATGGGTCAGGACAGCACACCACACAGTATTTGCCACACTGTAGGAGCATCCCTCAACCCTATTTTGTCAGATTAATTTCCTGATGCAGAGGTGTAAGGGAAAGTTTCTCATTGACCCTACTCTCAGGACTTTCCTTCAGAGGCGAGTCCCAAGCCAGTGTGGTTCTTTCAGAGGCCTGCTGAAAACAGCTCAGGGACATCTAGGACAAAGCTGCTGACATAACTCTCGGTGGTTTGGTCTTGGACTGAGGTTTGAAAACAGAACTTCCAAAGGAGTATTTGGAAAGCCTTTTGAGAAAGTCCCTGAATAAATACCATAGCCCCTTGCTACATGGGTTAGGATTGTTTTGGCCTGGTTTACTGGGACTTACACTATGCCCTGGCTGATAAACTAACCATGTAGAAATCACCAGGATTATAGAGCCAAACCCTGTCCCAGCCATCTCACCACAGCAAGCGCCAGCCAACTCCGCTTCACACTCCAATGCTGAGGCTCTCGGGCACTGATTTCCAGTGAGCCCTTATTCTGGAGAGATCCACTGTCAGAACAACCTTAAGCTAATCAAAGGCCTTTGATTTCAGCCTTTGTTGCTCTAAATCATGCTAGAAGCCTTCCTGCACTCATCTGCTTAAAAACTGCGTTGAATATAAATTAGTGGTACTATAGCTACTGGGAATTTCCCAGGGACTTGAAGAGTCACTCTGAACTGAGTGTGATATCTGAAGGTCTGGGGTCTTGTCCTACTTCTGACACCTACTAACAGTGTGACCTGATCAAACACTGCTCTCTTAACCTGCTCTCCTCCCCTGTAGCTTGAAGTTGAATAAAATTACCTCTATATTCTGTCTAGTCTTCATGCTTAAGGAGTCTGTGGTCCCCCTGTAAGCATGGAGGTTGCAGAGAATGGCATGCATTTGTACAGATGCTGGCACATCCTAGAATCTGCTTTGTTGGGAGAAAATTCCTGCCATCAGATTTATTTCAAATGGATGAATATATGAATATATCATGCTTATTTGCATCAGCTGCTTTTGCTCAAAACCAGCAGCTCAATATTCCCTGAATCACCAAAATAGATCTCTTTCATCAGCCTGTGAATATTCCAGGGGCTTGTGCATAAGTGGCCATTACAGTTTCAAAAATCCACAGGATTATTTTTTAAGTTAAGCAATATGGTAGAATAGAAAGCCTGCTAACTTATTTGCCAGAATATTTGCATTGCAATCCGTGTCAACTTCTCACCTTGTGACATTGGCAAGCCATTTAATCCCACTGAGCTTCTGATAGGGATGCCAGTCAAGGTCAGCTCTGCTTACCTCACATGGTAACTGCAAATATCAAATGAAATGGAACTCGTGAGAGAACTCTGGAGCCTGTAAAGCTTATCAGAATGAAAGCAATTATTATCATTACTTTAACACCTTCAAAGCCACACACAGAGAATCTACTCCATCAGTTGCTTTTGCTTGGGGAGAATATTTCCTTTTCAAAGCAGAGGATTTTAGTCAGTGTTGTCAGAATATAAGCAGAGTGAATACAAGGATTTATTTTGCCAGCTTCTGAACTTCCCAAGAGAATAATTCCCAGCAGTAAGAGTTGCTAAAACAGTGTGTGAGGTCACCTGCTCTTAGCAACTACAATTGGTAAAGAGAGAAGCAGCCCAGCATTCTCCTAGAGAACTGCTGCTCACAACGGGCTCCTACAACTGCAAGGGGCAATTTTTTATGTGATCTGTAGCCACTAAACCCCTGCTTCTGCATTAGTATAGTCAGTTCTGTTTGCTCCTTCAGAGTACATGCTAGTCGAGTGGCTCTTCTGGTTAAAAGGATGGCTGCAAATTGTGAATCTAGTTGCAATACAAAAATTATAGTCCTTAAGACTTTCCTATTTCTGCTTCCAGTTTCCTATTTCTGCAACTTTATTCCTTCCAGATTGCAGCAAGCCTACAGAGCAACTCCTCACTTATTCTTTTCTCCCAATGTGGTCTCTCACAAAAATCCTATCCATGAAAGAGAAAAATTCACAAAAGGTATCATCTTCATAAATGCAGCATGTTGCTGTTTCCGGATTTTTAGAAAATCTTGAATTCAACTTCTCTTTCAAAAGATGATTGAGAAAACATCATAGTAAGCCAATTGACAGCTGACATCCTATTCTTCTTGCTGCAAGCTTAAAAGGCCTTAGATAAAGCAACAGCGAGGGAAATGCAAACTGTGTCAAGATTAGAATGGCTTACAAAATCTCTGCTTTTATTTACATATTTACTGAGTCCCCATTTTCCTCTTTTCACTCTTGGGAAATACTGATGATCAGTGCTGGTGCCTGAGTGGGAATTGGCGTGACAGGTCTGGAGGGGACAGGCTGAGGCCTGGGCTTAATCAGCATGGATTGGCAGGTGGCCTTGTGCACCACACTGGTGATGGGGTCTGTTGCTATAGAAACCAGAGTCCTCTGGGAGCATAAAGGTAGGGGCAACAGGTCTTTGGGAACAGAGTGCAGATAGTAAACCCTGGAGCAGTGCCGCAACATTCGGTGCAGGCTGACAGGCAGACCCACACACAATGCAACTGAGCATGACAGTCAAGCACAGAAGAGAGACCAGCGCTCTGTGATCAGGGTTGAAGCTCTGTCTTTCCTTCCTCCAGGCAGATGTAAGCTAGCAGGTGTGCTCTGCCTTCTCCTTACCAAGGCAGAGATTTGCAGGTGTTTGCAATTACAGAGCCAGCAAGAGTTAGGTCTTCCGGGAGCCTTTCAACAATCCTAATGTCAGTTACTTGGGGGTTCCCATTTCTTTACAGTCAATTAACTAGAGTTTCACACAATGTTATGAAAAACATGAATCCATGTGAGTTCCCTTCCTCTTCCTGCTCTGAATCTCTTACATACACAAACACACACATCCACATCCACAGGGTAACACAAATACAAGTAACAACCTCGACACACACTCTCACACAGGCCCATCCTCATAACCCCCCCACCCCATGGACCCACTTTCATAGGTATCTACATTTCTCAGGTTAGAGAAGCCTTGTATTTCAGAGAATAGAGCTCACCTGTGTTTTTAAACATTTCATCTAGCAGATGGATGTTTATTTTGACGTAAGGTGGTTGCCAGGCTTGCAGAAATTTGGGTTTGAAGTAATGAAGCTCCATCTCTTTTCAAAATAGCTAAACTGCCTTGGTTATGATTGTTTTTTAACTTCCCTGAGAATTTTCATGGTGTGTGGTTTCCAAATAACCCCGTCAGGGACTCTGAGGTTGACACTTGCTTGCTCACTAGTTTTTCCAGGATATAAGAAATGTGTAGCACACCAAACAGGAATAAATCTGGCCAGGGTAGCTGTGTTTTAAGGTGTCTGTGGATTAAGAACCTTTCTGCGCTGCACCTCTGGACCAAGAATCTTGACTTTAATTGCCAACAAGACTCTCCCAGCCTAGATAACTCATGTTAGAAGTACCCAGTAGGGTTCTTTAAACCATGACTTTGTAAAGACAGCAGAAAAGGCCAACAGAGAGTGATTGATCCAGCTCTGAAATGAGAATTATGTGCAGTTTATTACACAGGTAATCAGAACACATTTCTATGTATCCCACAAGCCATAAATAATATAGAGTAGAGTTCTGAAACCAATTTCCGTGGTCTTTTAACCAAGGACTTGTCTATGGGCAAATATCTCTATCTGATCCTGTTCAGATCTTCCCAGTTCTCATGTATTTGGTGCCCTCTTCTGTGTCTCTTTCCATTTAAGGTCTGAGCAAGTTTATGTTGATGGAACAGAGATCTTGCTATGTGTTCACCCAAGTCCCACTTCTGGCACAAAGGAAAGCTCATTTCCTAGTCTCCCAGGACTAGATGTCACTGACTGAGCCCCGCCAGTGAAGTGCTAGGCTTGTGATCAGGGCCATGTCCATGAATGCATGGAGCAGAGCCCTCTTCACACCTTCCTCATACAGTCATACCGAACTGTGATGAGTGAGAAACAAACCTTTGTTGTGTTACTCCAGTGAGATCTGGAGATAGTACTAACTTCAAAGAATTCTTAGTTTCTCTGTCTACTATAGCTTAAAGCTCAGACTTTGCGAACATTTCTTGTTGATCATAGATGTACCCAGAGCTGCTCTCATCTAAGGCAATGTTTATTGTCTGGTGTTCCAAGGATGGCTTCTCCGTATGCAATGCTTGAGTTCTGTTTTTTTCTATGTCACCTGAGATTCATTGCATTGAAAGGGTTTTAAATGCAGTCATATGTAGCTTAATGATGGGTTTATGTTCTGAGAAATGCATCATTAGGCAATTTGGTCGTTGTACAAGCTTCAAAGAATGTACTTACACAAAGCCAGATAGTGTAGTCTATTGCACACCTAGGCTAATGGTGTAGCCTATTGCTTCTATGCCCCAACAGCATGTTACCGTACTGAATGAATACTGCAGGCAATTGTAACACTCTAGAATTTGTGTATCCAAACATTTCTAAACATATAAAAGATATAATAAAAATATAGTACAAAGATAAAATGTAATACACCTGCATAGGACACTCACCATGAATGGAGTTTGCAGGACTGGAAGTTTCTCTGTGTGAGTCAGTGAGTGATGAGTGAATGTGAAGACCTGGGACATTACCATACACTACTGTAGACTCTATAAACACTGTATACCTAGGCTACACTACACTTATTAAAAATTCTTCAATAATAAATTAACCTTACAAATTATAACTTTTTTACTTTCTAAACTTTTAAATTTTTTGAAAGTTTTGATCCTTTCATAATAACACTCAGCTTAAAATAAAAACACTCTATAGCTGTACAAAAATATTTTCTTTGTTTATATCTTTATTCTTCAGGCCTTTTTCTATTGAAATTTTTAAAATTGTTTTTACTTTTTGAACTTTTTTTAAGAACTAAGACACAAACACACACATTAGCCTAGGCCTATGCAGAGTCAGCATCATCAACATCACTGTCTTCTATTTCTACATCTTGTCCCACTGGAAGGTCTTCAGGGGCAATAACAGGATGGAGCTGTCATCTCCTATTATAACAATGCCCTCTCCCGGAGCACCTCCTGAAGGACCTACCCAAGGCTGCTTTACAGTTAATTTTGTTCTTTTATAAGTAGAAGGAGCACACTCTAAAATTGCAATAAAAAGGATAGCAGAGTGAATACATAAACCAGTAACATAGTTGTTTATTATCATCCAGTATTATGTACTGTATGTAATTGTATGTGCTACACTTTTAAATGACTGCAGTAGGTTTGTTTACACCAACGTCACCACAAACACATGAATAATGCATTGCGCTACTACGTTATGACGGCCATGTCACTACACAATAGGAATTTATCAGCTCCAATATAATCTTATGAGATCACCATAATATATGTGATCTGTTGTTGGCTGAAATATCATTATGCAAAGGATGACTGTATTAATAGTTCATAACATTTTATTGCACACAGTGTGAAAAATTCTTCCCATTCCACATAATTGACTTAACTTTGGTTCTTCTCTGCTTAGAAGTAGCAAATGTTCTCCAAGCTCAGACTTACCTGTTCCTGTCTTGACATGTGACACATAAGCCTATAGGCAAGCCTGGAAGATATCAGCCTTCCTGAACCTCCCATGGAAGGTTCAGCTTCAACAGCTTCACACCATCAGGAGAAGTTCTTCGTAGTGAGACAGTCATCAGCTGCCCATAAACTGAGACCTCTCCTGGACCCAAAAGATTCAGGAACAGCTCACTAACTTTTAAGAACTGGTAAAAAGGACAATACAGATGAGTGAAAAGAGCATGGGATTAGGTTGTGGCTGGCATTTTAGTACAGACTCTCCCACTAACTTGCTGGGTGACTTTGGATAAAGGGCAACTTCCCTTGGCCTATGTTCCTTGTTTTCTTGGCTTAATACACAGATAATAAATATTACTTTCTCTGGTCAAGACCTTTAACTGTTATAAAACAAAATGTATAGCATACATAGAAACATGGTAAAATGACAGTGGGGAAAATATTTAAAATTATTTTAAGAAAGCTCACTTATAATCAGACAGTTGTGTGTTGTGGGCTCATCAGACCTCTGCCAGAAAGAGTTGCTTTTTGAGAATAGACATGATTTTCTTGAGTTCTGTTTGACAGTTTTCCCACCTTAGTGCTCATATGAAACTGTGGAACAATGATCCATGAGCAGGAAAGGCATCATCACTTTTCTGGATAGCTTGTCAGATTAGAGATCTTGATCAGTTAGTACTACATTCCAAGTGTCTACTCGACAGCATTAAAATCAAGTTTGCCTACACTGAAAACTATTAAAACCAAGATTGGACAATTCCATGTCTAGGAATTTATCTTATGAGTAAATAAATGTGATAAATGACACACATAAAGGCTAGTCACTGTTTCAAACAACACAAGAGTAAAAACATCTAGATTTGCACTGTAAGGAGAACTGGTTAAACCAACTACGGAAATCTGTGCTCTAGCAAAACAGAGCTATGAATGCTGGACCTCTGATACACTGACATGGAGCATTCCTCAAGAAATTTCATTAAGTTAAAATGCAAATTACAGAACAGTGTGTAACATATGATACCATTTGTGTCACAAATTTTTAAAACACGTATTTGCTAGAAAATTTATAAAATGTCTCTGGAAGAATACCAAAATGCTGTTTTTATTGTTTGCCTCTGAAGAGGAAGCTGCATTAGCTAAGGAATAGATGATGAAGGGGCCATTTATGTTTTTTACATTTAAAACTGTATGAATATATTAACTATTCAAAACAAAGCAAAAATAAAATCAAAGGCATGATTATATTCAGTTCCTTTTTTTACATTGATCGAGTGATTGCAGTAAAATATTATAAAATTTACTATTTTAACCAGTTTTAAGTGTACAGTTTGGTGTCATTTAATACATTCACACTGTTATGAAGCTATCACCACCATCCATCCATGTCCAGTTTATTTTTGATCCAAAGCTGCTGCACATTTCCGTAGAGGACAAGAAACTTGTGCTTCCCTCCCCAGGAGGAAAAACTAGAATATTTCTGACAGCTTCTCCATTCTTTGCTCTCCTCTCCAAGGGTAGGGAATGACTAAGCTAACGATTTGGAAGGACTGGAGTTCAGCCCTTTCTGGGTTTTCTCTTTCACAGCATCTTGCTTCAGGACACATACATTTTCTGCTCCTCCAACCAGTAAACTTTCTTAGGCAGATCCTCCTTCTACACTAAAAGGCCTGGAGATCTGAGAAGGTGAGGACAATTTGGGAAGCAGGTGAAGGAAGCTCGTTTAGGGTGGCTCAGAAAGGTAAGCCCTAATGTATCCAAGACTGATTCTTACTCATCAGCCTTCTAGAAAAGAAGCTGGATACAAAGCTTGGCAGAAATAAATTACAGCTGTGGGTGGAAGGCAGCCAATCCCAGTGAATCTGGAGGGTCGGACCCGCCTCCTGAGCAGGCCAGGAGAAAGGCGGTGGCTTCCCAATCATGAATGCTGGGGAACAGGTCATGCTAATGTGAACCCAGAAAATTTGAGTCAGGTCTCAATTAATTTAGACAGTTTATTTTGCCAAGCAAGTTTAAGGACACATGTCTGTGACATAGCTTTAGGAGGTCCTGACATGTGCCCAAAGTGGTCAGAGCACAGTTTGGTTTTATGCATTTTAGAGAGACGTGAAACATCCATCAACATATGTAAGATGAACACTGGTTTGGTCTGGAAAGGTGGGACAACTCAAAACATGGAGGGGGCTTCCAGGTCATAGATAGATAGAAGACAAATGGTTGCATTCTTTTGAGTTTTTGATTGGCCTCTCCAAAGGAGGCAATCAGATACGCATTTATCTCAGTGAGCAGAGGGATAACTGAATAGAATGGGAGGCAGGTTTACCCTAAGTAGTTCCCAGCTTGACTTTTCCCTTTAGCTTAGTGATTTGGGGGGGCCCAAGGTATTTTCCTTTCACATTGCAAAGTTGCCACAGTACACAGCAGCAATGGCTAGGCATAGACCTAGCCTTCTGGTTATGCAATGGGAGGGGCTCATGTTCCCCCAGCCGCAAACCCTGAGCTGCCATGCCAGAATCTTATATGGTCCTTATATTGTATTCTGACCTCTACTTACTCCAGGGAGGGCTTGGCATTTCTTTATTAATGCAGCTCTAAAATTTCTCAGTTCAAAGGTCAGAGTTCCTTTCCTAAAAATTGTCTGATTTCACGGATCACTTTGTTCTTCTCTAGAAGGCAGTTGGCACTGGGGACCCACACACCTGCTGCTATTCCTGTCTTTGTGGTTTCTGCAAGGAACACTGGCCCACCAGAGTGAGTGTGTCTGCTGTCTGGTTGTTTATCGTGTTCATATGACAATTTTCAAGCCAGCACTACTAGTAATAAAGCTGTTTTCATCTTTAGTCTCCTGTGTCTAAATCTCTAATGGTTACAAATTCAGAGAGAGGAGATAGAGGAATGACTTATCATCACCTGCTTAAACACTAAGATTTTTTCATTAAACTGCTAAACTATGACTTTGGCCACCACCTGCTCCTGTAGAGTTTCTCTCAGTTATTTCAGAAAATCCCCTATGATGAACTCATGTTTAAAAATGATACTTCATGCCCTTGCCACCACTGCCTGCGGTCCCAAGGGATCACTGCTCTGTGGTGCATGGTGGCATCTATGGTGCTTTCACCATTCAGGCCTCAGGAAAGGGCTCTGCTCCGCCCTTCACTACCAGGACCCAAACATGTCGGAGGCATGTTCTTTCCCTACCACCTTGCTTAGGCCAGGCTGAAAGTGAATTGAAATTGGCTCAAGTGTTGGGAAGCACAAGAAGAGAATGTAGAGATAATGTAAGATGTGATTTCTCTGAATCTGCAGGCCAACCCACTGCCTTCTGCCTAAATGTTGACCTGCTTACAAAGTACACACTCAGGCCCACCACTGAAAGTACTCAAAGCCTGGCCAGGCTCATCGCCAGAGGCCCACAAAAAGAGATGAATTTCTCCTCCTCTCTGGTCTGAGCTCTACCTTCTCAATCCTTACTTTCTGTCATAGGATCTACTTCTTTCCAGGGCAATTGGCGGTGGTAATGTTCCCTCCTTCCAAGAAAAACCCCACCCTCTATCTGTAGGGGTTTTACATGTCCCTCTGTCCCCAACTCCCTACCAGGGAATTGCCATAACACAATGGTCCAATAATGGTACTTCCTAACCTAATTTCCAGCCTCTTGGGGTTAATAGCAACTCCATTTTGAAAGTAGTCTTTATTTTACATTTTTGTACTGTAGACTTCCTGAGTTGATATCCCAAAAAACAGAAGCCTGTATCTTTCTAGTTTAAATTTCTATGTTTTGAGTGACTGAAAACTACTTGTGGCTTTAAATGTTCTGTTTGTCCAGTATTAACTAAGTTTCAAAAAGTCTCAGCCTGGACACCACATTACATGCTAATTACATGCTAATCTAAAATCTTTACTATTATTTGCAAGGCATAACCTATTTGGGCTTATCCTACCAACGCATATGAATGCATCTTCCATCATCTCAAGCACACGTATCTCTGCTCAGATCCAGGCATAGTCTCCCCAGGAGAAGCTACGCTTGCATCTTTACTCATGCCACCCTCCTATGTGGAATCTTCCTCATCACTCAAATTTTCTCCCATTTGATGAATTCGTTTCATTTCTGCCTTTGGATTCCTACAAGGCACTTCTCATTCATGCAACCCATCCACCTACTCAACGGGAGTGCCCTGAAGACCTACAGTATATAAGATGCTCTGTTGATACTATGGAGTTTCCATAAATATGTAACACACAGGTCCTCCCCTAAAGAATTTATAATTTTGTAATAAAGTATAGACACAGCAAAGTCACGTTTCCCTTTTTCAGTCAAGAACTATCTCACATTTCTTTTGTCACCTCAACTCTTTATTACTCCTTTTCTTGTGCCCCATCCCCGATAGTCAGAATAGTCATTCTCTGGTTCCAAATTCTCCCCATGTTGTATAGAGAAAATAGATCAAGACTACCTTGTCCTCCCAATAACAAATCTTTTGCCTACCTGCACCTGTAAGCCATATTCTCTATTGTCCCTCTCTCCTTTCTCTTACCTAAGGCAAAGGCCTCCATTCAAACCCTAGATCATTCTGCAATTATCCCCGTTCTTTCCTGCAATATCAGTTTTTCCTTGCTATTGGCTCATTTGCATTTGCAAACAAATATGTTTAATATTATTCATTAAAAACAGAAGCCAAACTCACCTTTTGGACCCACACCTCCTCCAGCTCCTGCCACCTTTTTCTGTTCCTCTTTGTAGCCATACTTTCCTACAGGATGAGTATATGTAGTGTGAATGCTTCCTCTCTCTCTCTCTCTCTCTCTGTTTCTTTCTTTCTTTATTTCTCTCTCTCTCTCTCTCTCTCTTTCTCACTCTCTTTCTTTCTTTCTTTTTTTGGGGGGACGGGGTCATACACTGTTGCCGAGGCTGTAGTGTAATGGCACAATCTCGGCTCGCTGCAATCTCTGCCTCTCGGGTTCAAGTGACTCTCCTGCCACAGCCTCCTGTGTAGCTGGGATTACAGGCACACACCACCATGCCCAGCTAATTTTTGTATTTTTAGTAGAGACAGTGTTTCACCATGTTGGTCAGACTGGTCTCAAAATCCTGACCTCAGGCGTTCTGCCCACCTTGGTCTCACAAAGTGCTAGGATTATGGACAGGAGCCCCTGTGCCTGGCCCATTGATCCCTTACCTCCCAGACTCTCCTACCTTTCTCCAGAGTTGTTCACCACTCTAAGAAAATGGCACATGTCACCAATGGCCAAGGCTCTTGACCAACCCCATCTCTGTCTTTCTTGCCCTCTTCTATGGTTTGGATGTGGTTTGTCCTCACCAAAACTTATGTTGAAGTTTAATTGCCAGTTCAGTTGTCCTGGGAGATGAGACCTAGTGGGACGTGTTTGTCTCATGGGAGTGAATCCCTCATGAATAGATTAATGTTGTGAGTCAGTTCTCACTCTCTAATGAATGGAGTAGTTCCTGCAATAGCAGGTTGTTATAAACTGAGATTATTCCTTCTGCATGGCCCCTTTTTTGCTTCTACTCTGCGTTCTGCCATGAGTTATAGCAGCGTAAGCCCCTCACCAGATACAGCTGCCCAATCTTGGACTTTCCAACCACCAGATTCATGAGCTAAATAGACCTCTTTCTTTATAAATTACCTAGATTCAGGTATTCTGTTATAGCAACACTAAATAAATTAAGACAATCTCCTAGCTGGTCTTGGCCTGACTGACACCCCTCTTCCTGCCTAGTTTCCCTCCTATGGCATTGCCTGCTGCTGCTTGGCCTTCTTTGCTGATTCTGCTTTTATACTAAATTTCTAAATGTTGAGGACCTCAGAGATCTGTCAGGAATCTTCTTCTTTTCATTCTCTATAAACTGTTTCCCTAAGACTCTTCATAGTCTCTTAAAAATACTAAGTATGCACTAACTATACCCAGACTTATATGTCTGACCTAGAACTCGTGAGCTCCAGACCCATTTATCCAACTGCCTACATCCATTCAGATGGCTAACAAAGGTTTCTAGCTTAACCTAGCCAAGAAAGCCCTATTAATTGCCCCCTACATCACATCTCCCCAAACAACAGCAATCATTTGCTCCATGTCAAGTCTTTCCTATGTTATTGAGTAATGACACTTGCCAGGAGCAGGTGCAGGTTTTGGGGTCCTAAAGCTTAAACAATGTGGGGAGCCCTCTTTACCATATGTATGTATTACCATAAATAATACAAAATTTAAATACATATTTAGTGTAAAAATATTTGTTTAGGCTGAGAAAAAAACTACAATGAATAACAAATTTTAAAATACTGACAAATACCACAATAATCACAAAATCAAGCAAGGTAACATTAAATTTTATTAATTACCTGCCTGACATCTCTCTATAATACCTTTTCCTTGCACTTTGGCTGCTTGCTCTTTGATTGCCTTTTAGTATAACAACAATTTTATAATATGTTCTATAGCAAGAACAGGATAAAAATTCAGATCACGTCTCTTGCAAGGTTAACCAAAATTCCTTTTTAAAAAATTATGGATGGTGTCAAAACACTAATTTTAGGTTCACAATTCTCTATTGACATTATTTAAAGAAAACCTACTTAAGACTTGATAGTTGCATACTTTGGACTGACCAGAACTGTGCCAATAAGGGTTGTTCCTTGAAAATGGACCTCATTTCAAGAGGGCTTATTCGGCCGTTTTCACTGCCTGGGGCATATATGGTAATATGGAGAAATGGCCCATGAGTAGGATCCATATCACTGCTTATCCAGGTAGATTTTCATACTGGAGTTCTTGATCACTTAGTGCCATGTGCAAAATATTTGCCTAGTACTTCAGAGTTTATGTTTATTTGATTTTGAAATATGTCATAGACATGAGTAAGCAATTCCATTTCTAGATTTTATTCTACAGGTAGATTCTTTTTCTTTCTTCAAACTGCGTATGCAACCCATCGGCAATTCTCATTGGCTTTTTCTCCAAATGCTTTTCTAAATTGACTTCCTCTTAGCCTCAGTGTTCTCCTCTGTTCTAAGCTACAATCACTTCTCTCATGGATGATGGCAGTGGTCTATAGCTACCTTTCTACTTGCTGGATGGCTTATTTTAACTTCCCTATCATCCACTGCCCCCACCTCACAGCACCCAGAAAGATCTTTCTAAAGCAAAACTCAGCTTTCGTCACTCTCCTGCCTAAAACCTCAGATGGCTTTGAATCACGCTGAAAATAATGTGCAGCTCCCTCAGGGCCTCACAAATATGGCCCTGCCTGTTTTTTGACCTTACCTTCCTCCACTCTTCCCCTTGGTCATCATGCTATAGCCCCACAGGTCCTCTTTCTGCCACTCAAACATGCCAAGCTTGTTTCCAACAGGACCTTTGCACTTGCTGTTCCTCCCACTTAGAAGGTGCTTGACCAGCTCTGCAAGCCACCAATGCTCATCCTTCAGGCTCAGGTTAGGCAGCACAGGGTCCTCTCTCGTTGCCTTGTCTCACATAGCACTCTCCCTCCAAGTTTTTACCATATGTTTCCTTTTATAGCATTTTTTTTTTTAGTATCAGGAAGTATCACATTGTATATATTTTTATACATTTTTGTCTGTACGAGAACATCGGCCCTCAAACTGAGACACACATACCTCTGGAGGTACATGAAGACTTCTAAGGATATGAGGATATAAAGAATTAGTTTTAAGGGAATCTTTTTCCAATACCTAATTCCCATATGAAATTGACCTGCAGTGAAGACATTACACTAGTTCTCTATTTCCTATTTTCCTATCACAGTTGTGCTTCTCTATGTACAGGCCACTCACTCAGCCTGAGCTTAGTGTGGGTATAAAAAAGTTGGGGCTTAGAAAAATGGGGCAATTAAAAATAAAAGTTTTCAAGAGTGAATTACTTTAATGACAATATATTAAAAAAATCTTTCCCCAAGCATTTTGGTGCCTAGTGTTTTGCTTCAGCAAAATTAAAAGAGGGCCAACTTTTTTTCAAAGATCATTAAAAATTACTTTAACATAGATCACTATGTGATTTTCTGAATATAACTTAGAAGGCACTCAAATGATTAAGTTATGTTGAGAGAGCAAAATGTTTTACATCTAATGTCCATCTAATGATTTATGTGAACCAAGATTCTTAATGCTTATAGTTATAAAAACAAAACTGAGAAACAGAATTGATGTTGAATCTTCTTATTCTAGCAATAAGCAATATTTATCCATGAATATATAAGCAAACTGGAAAAAACAGTCCTGTTAAGTGTCACTAAGAGAGGACTATTCAATAAAATTATATTTGTTATGTTTAGTCAGTACTCAGTAAAATTTATAATACAGCTCTGTTGTTTTGATCAGTCAGGTTTTAATATCTATTCAGCATGTTAACTGAATCCAGATGAAATTTGTAACACTAAGAACTTTATAGTCACAAGAATAAAAATAATGAATTTCAATTTATAAAAGTATATTTGTTCAAGATGACTATCAACAAAAGAACTTTCAAAGATAAAAATATGTTAGGATGAAATTCTACAGAAGAAATGGAATGAAAATAAGTCAAGGGGAAAAATGAACAAATTAAAATTAGTGATTATTAAAAGGAACTTTTAATACATTTTAAAAATGAATAATGGTCATGTAAATAAGAAGAATTGGTTGGACATACAAAATGCTAGAAACCTAGCTTTCAAAATTGCATTTAGAGGATGAAGTGTTATTAGGGATTTGATAGACTTTTCCATCTCAGTGGGAACAGAAAACATTTATTACATATACTTCTGTGTAGTTACCACATGTCTGACTCAGGTGTGTTTTCCAAAACTTTATGTAAGCAAGCAGGGGCTGCCTCAACTGTCCTTCAACTACACAGGGCCTACTTCCATGCTAGTCACACAATGCTGACAGTCATAAGATTAAAGCAAACAAACAAGCACACACACAAACAAAAAATTTTTTATCTCAGCCAGATTGCAGGCAGGAAGGCTCTTTTAACTCAGAGAGGGATTTCTTCTAGGAAAACTAGATGGGAAGCCCACTCCCATAGCCCACTCCCCTCTTTAAGAAAGAGAAAGACAAACAACCTTTTCTTTGCATAGATGTGGTTTTCTGGAATCAGAGTAAGAGTAAATATGATGTCAGTAGACAGAGATTCCTGTTACCTAATTGCCATAGAATATAAGACTTAGATTAGCTGCTCAAAGCAAAGGAATTTTTAACTGACTTTATGGCCCTAAACCATTCGTTCACCTACAAGTACACCCTTGTATGAGTCTGTTCTTGCATTGTTATAAAGAGGTATCTGAGACTGGGTAATTTATAAAGAAAAGAGGTTTAATTGGCTCACAGTTCTGCAAGCTGTACAGGAAGCAGGGCGGCTTCTAAGGAGGCATCAGGAGACTTTGAATCATGGTGTGGGGTGAAGGGGAAGCAGGCGCATCTTGCATGGCTGGAGCAGGAGCAAGAGAGAGTGGAGGTGCTACACACTTTTAAACAACGAGATTTTGTGAGCACACACTCAATATCATGAGAGCAGCATGAAGGGGGAAATCTGTCTCCATAATCCAATCACCTCCCACCAGGCCCCACCTCCAACACTAGCGGTTACAATTCAACGTGAGATTTGGATGGGGACACAGATCCAAACCATATAAAGTCTGGACTCATTTATCCTGGCGGGTCACTATTGTTCTGACCAGCCATTCTAGCAGTGACTACACACGTGGGCTGCATCATTTCTTGACTTTAAAACTGCTCTCATTAAACTGTGCTTTGGTGTTATGTCATCAGTCTATTCTTCAGGATGTTATAAGAAACAGTCCATGAAATCCATTAATTCATTGTCATATTTATTGTAGGAATATGGTGAATCGCCGTTTTACACAGCGTATTACTTAGAAGGAGCGCAAGGTAGAAATTTTTTTCAAGTATCATAATCAGGAATATAGTTTGATTTCTTCTGAGCATCTGGATGAGTTTTAATCTTCTGGACACTCTGGCCAACATGACTAAGCAGATTTTGCCCCTGTGCTGATGGCTGTGAAGTTTGAGTAGACTGGGCAGCCTATACCAGCAAGTATCCTGGAATTCATGGCAAACAGTTTTGTGAGTGTGTGTTCACCTGACTACTAGTTTCATTTTTTTCTTCACTATTTTTATTTTTTTCACCCTACTTTACTCATATACTGAACCAATCAGGATGTTCAGCTGAGAGTGGCCAGAAACTCAACATAATTGGAAAAAAAAATAGAGAATATATGATATCTACTAAGGAATTCCAGGAATTGATCTAGCTTCAGCCATGGCTGGATCTGGGAGCTAAAAAACAAACAAAACCAAAAAATCTCACATTTCAGCCGTACGCAGTCTCTTCCTCTCCATCTCAGAGCTCTGCTGTCTTCTATGTTGACTCCATTCTCAGATTCCTGCCTCCCTGCCTGAGGGCTCTGGCCGCACCAGGCTTGTATCATCCTAGAGTAAGAAGCGCCAGTGGAGGTCGGGTGTTGTGGCTCATGCCTGTAATCCCAACACTTTGGGAGGCTGAGACGGGCGGATTATTTGAGAGCAGCCTGGGCACATGGTGAAACCCCATCTCCACTAAAAATACAAAAATTAGCCAGGCATGGTGACGCATGCCTGTAGTCCTAGCTACTTAGGAGGCTGAGGCATGAAGATCACTTGAACCCAGGAGGCAGAGGCTGCAGTGAGCCAAGATCGAGCCACTGCACTCCAGCCTGAGCAACAGAGGGAGGAGCCATCTAAAAAAACAAAAAAAAAAAAAACAAAAAAAAAAAAAAAAGGAAAGAAGTGCCAGCGGAAGAAGAGCTTCTTCTCTTTCCCCATGATTTTGACAAAGTCCTCAGGATTGAGTCTCTGTGAGTCACTTGGCCAAGCCACTGAGACCAGATGGATGGAATTTACTGATAGGCCAGGTGTGGGTTACACACCTTCATTGAGAACTTGTGATGAGATGGTACCAGTTCCACTTGAGAGAAAATGGGAGAAGAATAAGGTTAAAATGGATACAAGGCAGGCAAAATCACAACCCACTGTGTCCATTTATATTCAATTTTAACTTTGAAAATGAAGCATGTATACTTTTATAAACCCCTTATAAACTTTTTAGAACAAAGTGAACCATTGAAAAATAAATGGGAAATCAAATTGCAATTTGTCAGTTGCTTAGGGAGAATAAAATCAGAACAAAGGAAATTGTGTGTATGGTTCAAGTATTTTATGGCTTTGTGCTCTTAAGAGCTGAATCATCTGTCAGTGCAACAGATAGGTCACATCTGTGGGTCAGCCCCAGAGACACATTGCAGGTGCTTGCCTCATGGACTTTCCTTTTATACAGCTACTGTTGTCCAGCTATTCTGATCCCTCTTGGTTATGATAATACTATTCACTCTGTGCTGTTTCAGACAAGCCAATGTTGCTAGAATTCCTGGGGCTTCCCACTTCAGACCTGAAAGGCAATCTGTGTTTTATTTGTCTTTGTATATGTCTTGTCACATCAATCACAGGCTGAATTTGTATGTAACTCCAAGAGCTTGGGTGGTAGGGAAGATGCTGTTGAACCAATTAAATATTTACAATGGAGGCAAAGGATTTTCTCTTTCCCTCTTTTCTTTTTACAAAATGTTGCATGCCAGAGTTGATGGACAGACAAGTTGGAAGGTTGCATCCCCTTAGTTGCTAGTGGGGATGGGGCAGCCCTTGCCACCCAGTGGCTCATAATCTAAGATGGGGATTGGTAGAAATGAATAAAACAATTACACTGGGTTTGTTCTGTACTCTCAGAATGTAGGAAAGTATCACTCGAGCAGTTTCTCTAGAAATCTTGAAGAAGGCACTGTCATCAACATTCAGATTTGAGTATCTGCTAGTGTCTTCCACAGTGTCTCAGGGGACAACATTCAGATTCAAGTATCTGCTAGTGTCTTCCAGTGTCTCAGGGGACAAACACTTCTTGGACTCCTACAGAAGGATACTGCTAGAATTAACATTAGCACTTATATTTCATTTTTACCAGATTGGCTGAATCTTTACTCTTCTCTGCCTCTTTTTCCCTACCTGGGAAGGGGAGACATTAGAAATAACAGGCATTCTTCATTGTCAGTTAACACCAGAAAGCTTCACAATAACCCAGAGCATGGTGGGGACAAACACTCCCTGAGCTCCGTTAAGTCCAGAGTTACTATTTCACAAGACACAGGACCAAAGTTCTATTCAGAGGGGAATAGGAACTTATCACACAGGCTACTGGGGAGAGTGTTACCAGAAGAAAGCAAGTCCCCCTACTGGAGAATACTGTCTGATTTTCGAATATTAAGGAGGAAACTAACGGTAACCTGAAATGGAAGTCTGTCTTTCCTGTCCCTCTACCTTCACTCCATTCTCACTCAGCCGCATCCTCTCCCCTCATCAGTGAAACCAGAACTCATGCTCCCCACCTCACCTTGTACTCTGCAAGATCAGCATAAACTGGCCAGAAGAGAGAGTTGGGGAGAGGGGGACATCCACCGTAAGGCCCCCGGTCCCAGCAGGCCGTAAGGACTGCAAGTTGATTAGAGGGTGGAGGGACCAGGAGGACAAGGCATGAATAACTTCTTCACCACAGCGCTGCCTATCACTGTTCTACTTGGGATCTTTTTTGGTTTTCTTTTTTTAGAGACAGGGTCTGGTTCAATCACCAGGCTGTGGTGCCGTGATAGCTCACTGCAGCTTTGAACTTTTGAGCTCAAGTGATCCTACCCCTGCAGCCTCCTCAGTAGCCTGGGACTACAGGTACATGCTACCACTGTAAGTTAATGGTTTTGTTTTTATTTTTGTAGAGACAGAGTCTCCTATTCTCCTCAGGCTGATCTCAAAGTCCTGGTCTCAAGCAATCCTCCCGCCTCAGTCTCTGGAAGTACTGGGATTTCAAGACATGAGCCACCACACACATCCTCTAGTTAAAATCTTTAAGGCAAGTAACTAAAACTTTTAAAAAAGAACTACATGGCTTCTTTGATGTCCCATATGTGTTTGTTTTAGGAAAAAGGGGCATCAAATGAGGATCAGTAGCTCCCTTCCTGTGTCTCTGTAGAGACAGGATTCAGGAAGCCTAGATTATCTGTTCAGAAAATAGCTCTATTCCAACAGTTTCTACTCCCCAAGTGGCTCCCTAGAGTCACATGTTGTAGGAGAGAAGAGGAAAGACCTGCTAAGCAGTTGGCTACATGTCTACCTGTCTGGCCCCACAATGAACTGAACCTTCCTTAAGAAAAAGCTCATTCTTTGTTTGTCTTTCCCACCTTCCCTCATGTAGTAACCAGATTCAATGTTTTGCCCAAAGAGACTCTTCAATAAATGATTATTAATATTTATGCCAAAATCAAAAATATAACATTTATTGAGCACAGTCTCCCAGATTGACTTTATGCTTTTGGTGGTAGAAGATACAGGACAAAGTATCATAGGTGAGAAATACTGGTTTTAGAGAGTTAAAAAAATGACAAAAATAACAAATAGCATAGACATAAAAAGAAAGCTAACAATTTACGTCTTTACCATGAGAAAAGCTTAGAGAGGTTCAGTCACATACACAAGGCACGCCGATGGTAAGTGATGAAACCAGAATTCTAGGACTCTCCAAAACATCAAAACATTTAGCCAATTAAGGCAGTAGGGAAGGGATTCTGGGCCATTAACCAAATACCTCCAGGAAAAAGGCTTCTGAAAAATTAACATCAAACCTGGACTAGGGCCTGATCTAACTTCTGGCCCAAAGTATTGTGAGATCTGGAAATTATTTTTTTAAGCCAAAGATATCTGAATAATAGGCCAAGGTCCACTTTTTCTTATTGAACTAGCTCTTTCTCAGTACTCAGCATGGTTAGCAGGTCCTGAGACTGTCATTATTTTGGCTGACTCTCTTAAATGATATGTTTAAGTCAACAGGTCAACATGATGAATGAGAGACGCAGGAGCCTTCATGCCTAGTTTAGAGCTTTCAATGAGTTGACAGTTTTCAATCAACTTCTCTCTTCTTAACCAAATCTTCTTTGGTTTGTTTTTCTTACTGGTGAGCCTAAGGCACCCAAAATTTAAGCTTCTTAGGCATCCCACAGCAGCAAAGTCCATTAAAACCAGAACCACAAGTAACTAAAATCCAAGACTCAGTGTTGTTAGGAAAAAGCCTCACTGAGATATCTGCACTTTGTAGCAGACTTTTTCCTCAGTTTGTCCACTCCACCCACACCCCCTTCATCATAAGTGGGGAGCAGATAAGCAGAGATAAGAGGCCATGTGCCAGGGTCGCTGGCAAGAGGGATGACCTGGTGGCCCAGCTGCTGGTGCCAGTGCTCATGGGGCCTGCTGCCCTGCCTGCCCTTGGGTTGTACTTTTAGTCTGAAGATCATTTTAATGGTCCTGAACAAAGACGTCATTGCTCTTTATCCATTTGTCACTAGAGTCCTTTATTACATTTTGTGAGTTTTAGTTTACATCTTTGCTATACCTCTCTAGGTTTGTGAGTTTACTTACCTAATTGGCATAGTTACTTGATTTTGCTTTTATGTAATCAGGACAAAATACATTTGGCTTCTCCATAATGGAATATAACAGTAAGCCAAAAAGTAAATTGCAAGTATCTGGGGAGATAGAAAAAGATTATCTTCAATTATAAATCTAAATTCTATCTCTAGTCACAAATTGTGAAGGGGATTTCCAAACAGCTTTTTAAAAATTACTTGTTTCTTTTATTTACACAATATCACCACATTCCATTATCTTAACTCTTAAAATCTCTGAACTGCGAATGCCGTACAGACTAACTCAATTGTCATTTTACAGATCAGGAAATCAAGTTTCAGAGAGGTTAAATGTTCCATTAGGCTGTTTGGCCCAGAAAAGGTTATTTTAGGTCAGTGCCTCCACCCCTGGCCTTGACATCAGTGGGAAACAGACATTTCTACATCTCTCCTGCCAGTAGGAATTTCCCTAATTGCTTTGGGCAGGGGCCCCCATTTTTTAAGCATGTTTTAGGGACAAATGGGGGTCTCTTCATTGCCAACAACTCTTTCCTATGTGATAAGATGTTGTGAAGTATTGATTGATGTTTTTCCTGCTCTTGACTTTGATTTATGACACAGAGATAATGAACTATTGAAGTGTAAATTCTCCAAATCCCTTGGAATTCAAAGAAAGTCCCACTTCTGGCTACAGGATGCCCCTCTCACCTGTCACCACTGACCACAGGGTACAGTAGAGGTCATGCTGAGGCCCTTTGGGAGGAGAGATATAAGCAGGCTGGAACCTGGAAAGAGGTTGCTTTTAGGGAAATCCTTCATATTTAAAGTGAGGCTACTCCCTTCTCAAGGAGAAGGCCACCAACTAGTTCCTCCATTGAGGCACAGAAATGAGAACTGCCTTGTAAACTATGGTGGGCAGATGGTCATTTCCATCCCTAGCTGAGTGTCTGCTCAGCCTCTTGATGTACTGATCCACCCCAGTAACTGAGCCCTGCGGAGAGATCAGAGGCAGGGTAGGGAGACTAAGAGGGGATAGAACATCTCCCTCAGGTTCTCATTTCACTAAAGGCAGAGAAAATCAATTCATCTTATGCTAAAGTCTTCAGAGGAGAGATAAGGTTGGGCAGAGGAAGGAGCTCTGGGGCTTCTGGGCCACCACAGTCAAGGACACAGAGAAAAGCAAGGCACAAGGCCCCTAGCTGGTTGAGGAAATGGGTTTTTGAAAGGGGCTACTAATGCTTTTTGGGCGTTGAAGGGGCTATTTGAGGCTGAACAACTGGCCAGTAGAGTTCCTTGTGTTTCCCATTTGTCCATTCCATGGACAAGGAGCGTGGATTCAGGAAGGAGCTTGCCAGAGTGACCACGTCTAGAGAGGTTGTCTTGTGGAGCTTATCATTTCTCTGCCCTACATCCCAGTGCAGAGAAGTGAAGGGAAGACCATTCTTCAGCTGCATTTCCCCCCTACCCCACTGCCCCATCCCAGGCAACCAGAGCCCCCATAGCAGCTTGAGCTGGGCGGCAGGGTTGGGAAGAGGAGAACTTAGAATTAAAGAAGGCATGGCTGTTTCAAAATGAATAGGTCTAAGTTTTAAGACCCTGAAAAGGTTGTCCCAATAACTAAAAGTGATGAGAAAGTATAGAATCTAACCATGATGTTCTTATTTCCTGGAATGGAGGGTTTGAAGCAGCCAGCATTGACTGAGTGCTCTTCCCGGGTTTTGTACTATGCCAAGTATTTTGTATTATACCAAGTGTTTTATGCTATGCTAAGTGTTTTATATGGTGCCGCAGTTATGGTGGGTCATGGATTGATGGGCAAAGAAACATAGATTCAAATTCACCATGTGCTTATCTTATGTGCCTGATTTATCTTGCCAAGAATCCAGAACTTTGAGAAGCAGGTAGCACAACAGGGGATGCGTTTTTTATATCTGTAGGCTTGCTCCTGGCCTCCAGAGTCCCTAACAAGTGGTGAACTTCTGCTGACAGCATGCATACAAAGCAAAGCCTGCACAGATCTGAGAAGCTCTCAGCTTGCTCTGCCATCACTTTTTTATACCTGAGATTGCATTACTATTCTGCAAAAATTTGCATTTGAAATCTATGTGCCTATATTTAAGGACATGTTTATGAATATTGGATCCTCCTAGTTCTTGAGCTAAAGTTGCTGGCAGGCAGATCATATTCTCATACATTGGGAAAAGTAGAATCATGCCCAGGTCTTCCTGATCATTAACTCTGTCTCCAACCCTCCATTTCCCCACATACACATCATCCTTGTAATCCTGTATCCCAAAATGATGTCAACTTATTAGTGCTCACAACAGGCCTGTGGCATAGAACACAACTGAGACTAAAGACATTACCTAACTTGCCCAAAGTTGCACAGCCAGTGAGTGGCCAAGCTGAATTTTAAACACTAGCCTGCCTGACTCTTACCAATACTCATACTTCCTTTTTCAGAAGGAGGCACAGAGCTTTCCCCATCTTCATCTGGTGGCTGGGTCAGGATGGGGGCAGCACATTGGAGAATATTGCATCCCAGGGATGTGGTAAGCTTCAGCCCCCAAAGTCCTAAAAGCCCTTTAGCTGTGGCCAGGGTGGGTCCCAGAAGGCCACGTCCCTCGACCAAGTGTTTAGGGAGAGACTCTAGCTTTGGGCTACCTTGGCAGCCTCTGCAGAACATCCTGGCCTGTAGATAGCAAAAGGCCTATCAACTCAGACACCTCTCTTCATAATCAGAAGAACCATCCATTTTTTTCAGGTACCTCATGTTCTAAGCACTATACTAGATACATTATATAAATATTATTTGATCATTGTAATATGCTTTGAGATAAATGTTATTATTGTTTAATTTTTTTAGTTAGGGAAACTAAGGCTCAGAAGAGTGAGTTTCTGATAAGTGCCATGGCTAGGATTGGAACTGAGTTATATGTGGTAGATTGCCTGCATCAAGGCCCTGCATGTTCATTGCTCCCATTGTGGCCAGGGCACTTTGTTCTGCCAGACTTTTGACTCATATGACATATTTGGCCAATGAGCCATTGTTACTTCATTTGTTAACATATGGAATAGAAGCCAGTTATGCTTCTTGCCCTTATACTTCTCTTGTTTCTCTTTACCATAAGAATATGCTTGGGTAGCCTAGAGGATGAGACAGACAGAGAACTACTAGGCTAGCCCAGTAGTTCACAGATGAGTGAGAGAGCCCAGCTAAGATCAGCAACCCATCTAGCTATCCAACCTGTAGCTGACCAGCTTTTGACTACAGATGCATGAGCAAGCAGGCCCTCCTGATCCCAGCTCAGCATAGTAGAACCCCTCAGCCAACCTATAAGTTCAAAGAAAATTAAAAAAAAAAAGTGTTGTTTAAGCTGGTAAGTTTGGGGGTAGTTTATTAACAGGAATAGCTGTCAAATACAGTATGTCTCCAAACCTGCAAACCTGTGTTTTTTCCTCCTCCCTATATGAAACTCACAACCTTAAATCCAACACTGTGTCAGAGGGACTTCATTGTCAAGGTAAGAGGTTGTGCTGGATGACTTCCGAAGTACCCTCAATGCCAGGATCTGTGATTCTCTGTGCAGCAAGCAAAATCTGTCAGCAGTTTTCTTTCATCATTTTTCTCTCTCTCGACAAGTAATTTTGGGCCACTTTATGACAGCCCAGATGTCTCTGATCCTGTATTGTGGTGCCCTAGTCTGGTCAACACTTGGAGTTTCATAACCCTCCAGAGCTTCAGTTTCTTCATCTATAAAATAATCATGGGGCTTCCACTAGGTCTTGCTATTAATCTGGTAAAGGCTTTTTCTTCAACCAACACCAATAAGAAGGATAAAAAATAGTTTGCTTTTTTTTCAAGCTGGAGAATGACACACATCCACAGTTTTATCTAGGGTTAGGTCCCAGGAGTCGTTCCTGTTCTTCATTACAATAAAGTCCAAAGGGCCTTGATCATATTGACATTCAAGAGGGCACCATTTAGGTCCTCTATAGTGATTGAACTTAATGAGTAGGAAGTGACAAATAGTTTGGATACTGTAGTAAAATACATGTATACCAGAGGGAGGAAGCTACATCCCAAGGAGCTTCAGATACTCTCCACATTGGTGTAGTTTTTGGGTCCAAATGTCTGAATCATGCTGAGAAATCCCATCCAAGGTAAAGGACAAATTGGACTTTGCTTTTCCTACCACTAAGAACAGGCACAGCACTAAATAGGCTTCTTTGGATTCTGGAGGCAGCATATACCATATTGGGACTAATTCTCCGACACATTTATTGAGTGACTCAGAAGTCTTCCAGGTTTGAGTGGGACCAGAGCAAGAGAATCTGTAGCAGATTCAGGCTGTGATGCAGTGAAGTGTTCTGCCATTCAAGACATATGAGTCGCCAGACTCAATAGTGCTAAAGATAGGTATGGCAGATACCAATTCTGTGTGGAGTCTCTGCCAAGGTCCAACAGAGCAGTCACAGCACAGGCCCAAGGGTCCTGGAGCAAGGCAATGCCATCTATGGCAAAGAGCTAGTTATCATATGCAAAGCAGCATCTGCTATGTTCTGGGCCCTAGCAGAGGTTAAGTACCTGAGCATGGGACATAAAATTACAGATCATGAGATGGGTATTATCAGACTCACCATGTCATGAGGGCAGGCAATCCATTTTACAATAGAAATGGTACATTTAAACTTGGATCCAAGCAGACCCAAAAGGTACAAATAAGTTTACATGAATAAATTACACAGACCTTCATGTTACCTACCTCTGTTGCACAAATACCTCAACCTCAGCTCTCACTTATGACCTCATGGAGATTCCCCAGCAATCAATTAAACAGAGGAGAGAAAAAAAAACACCAGCCTGGCATACAGATGGAATATCTGAATAAGCACAGCTATTACGTTTCAGAAATACTCAGAGGTAGTCCCAAAGGACAGTGCAAAAGGAAAATCCTCCAACTCAGCAAGACTTTCTCCAGTACAGTTGGTCATTCGATTTAAATAAAGCAAGAAACAGCTTGAGGTACAGACATACACAGAATCTAAAGAAGTGAAAAATGGCTTGGCTGTCTGGTAGGGATCCTGGGAAGAGAAAGATTGTAAGATCAGAGAAAAGGACGTTTGGGAAAGAGTAGTGAAAATAGAAGCAACACACCTGTATCTTTGAAGAGGAGGCACTTAACAGGTAGACAGGATGAGTTGTCCCTATGGATCTAAGCCAGCATCTCCTCTCAGCCACCTCAGTACTTATGCAATGAGCCCATGAGTGGCCAGTGTGGTAGGGACGGAGCTATCAATGAACCCAAGATTATGGCATTCCACTCATTACAGCTCTTCTAGCCACTGTCATTCATGAATATCCTTCCCGACAGCTACAGAGACTGACACTGAGCACTTGCTATGGCACTATTATCTTAAGGAAACCAGTGAGCCAAATGGTAGCATTCATTATTGATCACATGATTACTATATTACTAGAAGGGGAGGTTTGCATCACAATCCTGCAAGACACAGTCTGAAACACTATAATTCCATATGTTGAAATCCTGAAAAATCAAAATCCCTAAAGTCTAAAATCCCTGACCTCTAAAATTCTGAAGATCACAATCACAGAATAGTTGCATCATGTTAGAACTATTACCTTGTGGTTGTCTTTATTTGGAAATTAACTATGGCTTAAGAAGATGTGTATGTGTGCAAGTTAACAAGGAGTGGATTTGTGGGCTTAATTTTCGGTGTCAACTTGACTGGATTGAGAAATATGTAGAAACCTGGTAAAGCATTATTTTTTGGTGTGGCTGTTGAATCACCAGCATTGTTTCCACCAAATTTGTGACCGGTATATGAATGCATGCAGAATTGATTTCCAAGTACCCAAAACAACACAAAAGCATGACATAGAATATTGGAAAATTTAATAGGGAACATTCATGTCAGTGACTCATAGAAAAAGTTCAAACAGAGCAATGACATGTAAAAAATTAATATGAATGTATTCTCCAAGGAGAGCCATATCCAAAAAGAAAAATGGCAGCTATCCATCATGATGCAAGATTTTAGCTGATGATCGTGAAAGTTAGCTAGGTCTTATGAATGATGGCCATGCAATTGTCCATAATCTATTCCTGTAATATACTTTTTTCATGTTAAATTTCTTTTTCTGTTCTTTCTTTTCTATTTTTTTAGCTTTTTTTCACTACTTTAAATTGTGAACATTAATTTTTACAATTTTTATGCTATGTGTTTAGTCTTTGCATCATTTCCAATACTGGAGGTATAAACTGTGTAGAGATTGAGAGTTCTAATTTGTTTTATGCATTTGTTGCAAACTTGACCTTATAAAATGCATTATCACAGCTTTGTGTGTGAGCATTGCGTGTATACATAAGAACATTGAAACTTTCTCAATAATTTAAGGGACCTTCTTTTTGTACATCCACACTTGTGAAAGATAAAATTTCTCAAAACCTCAGCTCAAAACAGCATGTGGGTGACCCCATATGCAGTGGTGATCCATAGTGATTTTTGATTGAACTTGTCAAAACACTTAGGTTGCTCATCACAGTACTACAGATGACCACAGTTATAAAGCTGAGTGCACACAATTACCATCCACAGTTACATTTGTTTATACATATCCCTTTTTGACCTGTTTCTTTTTTTTTTTTTTTTTGAGATTGCTTTCCTCTACTTTTTTTTTTTTTTAATTGTACTTTAGGTTCTGGGGTACATGTGCAGATCATGCAGGATTGTTGCATAGGTACATAGATGGCAAGGTGGTTTGCTGCCTTCATCCCCCCATCACCTATATCTGATATTTCTCCCCTCATTATCCCTCCCCACCCTCCCCATCCCTGCTGTCCCTCCCCTAGCCCCCGCTACTGGCCACAGTGTGTGATGCTCCCCTCCCTGTGTCCACGTGTTCTAATTGACCTATTTCTTTACCATACAGTTTGCCTACTCATACCTATTATATCTGTGTGACAGTCGTTAGTATACCTGTTTATGCTTGCAAAAATATGTATGTTATTATTGCCCATTTTTTTGTTTAAAGTGGCCTATGAAATGTTCTAATGTGTTTGTATATGTTTCTCAAATAAATCTCCTTTTAAAAATGTAAATAAATATATTTTAAATAGTTTTAAAAATTATTTTTTCTAGATCTTTTGGAATTTCAACATTTGGGATTATGGCGTTCAGGATTATGATTGGCTTGGATATGCTGGACCCCTTCAGATCCAGTGATTCATCCTCACCAGAACTGATATCTCTCTCTCTAGGTAGGGGTTTGCCTTCCCTGCCTGTGGTGCCTCTTTCAGCACGCCCTGCTCCAGGTCTTACAGAATGCCTGATTTATTGACATGAAACTCACATGTTACATGTTATCGGACTAACACACCTAATTTACAGTAAAGAGGAGGTGATGTCTGGTATATAACTATAGAACTCATTTGTCCTACTATATACTAAATCACCTGGTAGAAGCCAGAATGATAGAATGATGGAACGGTCAGTTAAAGTCTCAGCTATGGCATCATATCAAGGGAAATATATCCATTCCTCTGGGATGCAGTATACACAATGAATCCATAGCTGACATATGATGTTGTATACCCAATGGCTTGAATACATGATTCTGGGAAACAAGAGGGTGGGAGTAGCATTGACCCCTCTCACCATAATTCTCAAGGACTCACTTGTGAATTTGTGCTTTCTATTGCTGCAGTCTTAGGTTGTGATGTGTTTTTACTTCTTTTTTGTGAGCAGTAGGAGAATGATGTTTCCACAAGGGCACTCAATAAAGGTTCTGTTGAATCTGAAACTACTATTAGCATCTAGTTATGTCTGATTTTTAAAGCCAATGGGTGAAAAGGCAGATTCATGAATTATAAATTATTAATATAACGCTTTTCCCAAGTTATCATGTGGAGCTAGGATTAATGTTGTATAGTCAGAGCAGGAAGGAGTGCATCTGGAATCAGAGGTATTTCTTGGTGCTTCCATGCTTATAAATGGCTAATTGTAGGAATCATGATCCAACAAGGAAAAAACAACCATGGGCTCCAAACCCTTCAGAGATGAAGGTCAGGTCACCCCACCAGACAAGCATCCTACACCTACTGAAGTGAAACCAAAGGTGAGAAAACTATGGAAAGGATAGCAGAGGAAGAAGAAGACAAATGCCAATTATAGCCTAGGAGCAGTGGCAGCCACAGAGGCTCCAGCTTGTCCCATCAGTCCTCCCGAATTGAGTATTTAATAGATCTAGAGACCACACAGCACCTTGAAGACTCTCTGATGCACTAGATTTAACATAGGGCAAGAACGGATCCAAGAAATGTGAAAAGACCAGTGGATGATGGTCCGGACTTGTTCCTTGCTTCACGTCCTCTTAGTCCACCTTTTCACTCTGGTCATTGCTGCCACAACATGCAGATATAATCTGGAAACACTGTTCTCTGCCACTGTACTAGTTTCCTATGGCTGCTATAACAAATTACCACAAAACTTGGTAGCTTAAAACAACATAAAAATTTTCCCTTACAATTCTGGGGGCCAGAAATCCAAATTAAGTCCTACAGGGCTACATCCATGTGTTGGCAGGGTCATGCTCCCTCTGGAGGCCTAAGGGAAGAATCTGTTTCCTTGCCTTTTCTAGCCTCGACCTGTATTCTTCGGGTCATGACCCCTTCTTCCATCTTCAGAGCCAGTGGTGTAGCATCTTGTCTCTCTGAATCTGCTTTCATCCACAGCCTTCTTTTTCAATGTGTACCCAAATCCCCCTTTTATAAGGACACTTGGGATTGCACTTAGGGCTCACCCAGACAATCAAGGATAATCTCTCCATTTCAAAGTGTTTAACTTAATCACATCTGAAAGGTCCAATTTTTTCATATAAAGTAGTATTCATAGGTTCCAGAGGTTAGGACCTGTATACATTTGGGGGCCATGATTAAGCCTACCATAGCAACCACCATATGGGATGCCTAAGGAAACATGATCAGGTATTCTGGTGCACACAAAAAATATATAAAAGTTTAGCCGGGCACAGTGGCTCACACCTGTAATCCCAGAACTTTGGGAGTAATCCCAGAACTTTGGGAGGCTGAGGCAGGTGGATTGCTTGAGCTCAGGAGTTTGAGACCAGCCTTGGCAACATGACAAAAACTCATCTCTACTAAATATGCACACACAAACAAAAATAGCCAAGCACGGTGTTGCACACATGTGGTCTCAGCTACTCGGAAGGCTAAGGTGGGAGGATAGCTTGAGGCTGGGAGGTGGAGGTTGCAGTGAGCTGAGACTGTGCCACTGCACTCCAACCTGGCAGTGGCTGGCAAGATGGCTGAATAGGAACAGCTCTGGTCTGCATCTCCCAGCAAGAAAGCAAGTGGTTTCTGCATTTTCAACTGAGGTACTCCGCTCATCTCATTTAGGATGGGTTAGAAAGTGGGTGCAGCCCACGGAGGGCAAGCCAAAGCAGGTTGGGACATTGCCTCACCCAGCAAGTGCAAGGGGTCAGAGAACTCCTTCGTCTAGCCAAGGGAAGCCCTGAGGAGCTGTGCCATGAGGAATAGTGCATTCTGGCCTAGACACTATGCTTTTTCCACGGTCTTCACAACCTACAGACCAGGAAATTCCCTCTGCTGACTATACCACCAGAACCCTGGGTTTCAAGCACAAAACTGGGCAGCCATTTGGGCAGACACCGAGCTATCTGCAGGAGTTTTTTTTTTTCATACCCCAGTGGTGCCTGGAACACCAGTGAAAGAGAACCATTCACTCCCCTGGAAAGGAGGCTGAAGCCAGGGAGTCAAGTGGTCTAGCTCAGTGGACCCCTTCCCCAGAGAGCCCAGCAAGCTAAGATCCACTGGCTTGAAGTTCTTGCTGCCAGCATAGCATTCTGAAGTCAACCTGGGACACTTGCATTGTGGAGAGGGGCACCTGCCATTACTGAGTCTTGTGTAGGTGTTTTTCTCCTCACAGAATAAACAAAGCCACCTGGAAGTTCAAACTGGGCCAAGCCCACAACAGCTCAGCAAAGCCACTGTAGTCAGACTGTCTCTGTAGATTCTCCTCTCTGGGCAAAGCATCTCTGAAAGAAAGGCAGCAGCCCCAGTCAGGGGCTTATAGATCAAACTCCCATCTCCCTGGGACAGAGCACCTGGGGGATGGGGCAGCTGTGGGTGCAGCTTCAGCAGACTTAAATGTTCCTACCTGCCAGCTCTGAAGAGAGCAATAGATCTCTCAGCACAGCATTCAAGCTCTGCTAAGGGACAGACTGCCTCCTCAAGTGGGTCCCTGACCCCTGTGCCTCCTGACTGGGAGACACCTCTCAGCAAGAGTCAACAGATACCTCATACAGGAGAGCTCCAGCTGGCATCTGGTGGGTGTCCTTCTGAGGCAAAACTTCCAGAGGAAGGAACAGGCAGCAATCTTTGCTGTTCTGCAGCCTCTGCTGGTGATACCCAGGCAAAGAGGGTCTGGAGTGGATCTCCAGCAAACTCCAGAAGACCTGTAGCAGAGGGGCCTGACTATTAGATGGAAAACTAACAAACAGAAAGGTATAGTATCAACATCAAGAAAAAGGACATCAACACAAAAACCCCATCCGAAGATCACCAACATCAAAGACCAAAGGTAAATAAATCCAAGAAGATGAGGAAAAACCAGTGCAAAAAGGCTGAAAATTCCCAAAACCAGAATGCCTCTTCTCCTCCAAAGGATTACAACTCCTCGCCAGCAAGGGAACAAAACTGGATGGGGAACAAGTTTGACAAATTGACAGAAGTAGGCTTCAGAAGGTGGGTAATAACAAACTCCTCCAAGCTCAAGGAGCATGTTCTAACCCAATGAAAGGAAGCTAAGAACCTTGAAGAAAAGGTTAGAGGAATTGCTAACTAGAATAACCAGTTTAGAAAAGACAAGAAATGACCTGATGGAGCTGAAAAACACAGCATGAGAACTTCGTGAAGCATACAAAAGTATAAATATCTGAATCAATCAAGTGGAAGAAAGAATATCAGAGATTGAAGATCAGCTTAATGAAATAAGGCATGAAGACAAGATTAGAGAAAAAAGAATGAAAAGGAACTAACAAAGCCTCCAAGAAATATGGGACTATGTGAAAAGACCAAAGCTACATTTGATCAGTGTACCTGAACGTGATGGGGAGAATGGAACCAAGTTGGAAAACAGTCTTTAGGATATAATCCTGGAGAACTTCCCCAACCTAGCAAGACAGGCAAACATTCAAATTCAGGAACTAGAGAACACCACAAGGATACACCTTGAGACGAGCAACCCCAAGACACATAGTCATCAATTTCACCAAGGTTTAAATGAAGGAAAAAATGTAAAGCGCAGCCGGAGAGAAAGGTTGGTTACCCACAAAGGGAAGCCCATCAGACTAATAGCAAATCTCTCTACAGAAACCATGCAAGCCAGCAGAGAATGGGGGCCAATATTCAACATTATTAAAGAAAATAATTTTTAATCCAGAATTTCATATCAAGCCAAACTAAGCTTCATAAGTGAAGGAGAAATAAAATCATTTACAGAAAAGCAAATGCTGAGAGATTTTGTCACCACCAGGCCTTTCTTACAAGAGCTCCTGAAGGAAGCACTAAACATGAAAAGGAAAAACCAGTACCAGCCACTCAAAAAAACATACCAAATTGTAAAGACCATTAACGTTATGAGGAAACTGTATCAAATAATGGGCAAAATCACCTGCTAGCATCATAATGATAGTATCAAATTCACACATAATAATGTTAGCCTTAAATGTAAACAGGCTAAATGCCCCAATTAAAAGACATAGACTGGCAAATTAAATAAAGAATCAAGACCCATAAGTGTGCTATATTCTGGAGACTCATCTCACATGCAAAGACACACATAGGCTCAAAATAAAGGGATGGAGAAATATTTACTAAGTAAATGGAAAGCAAAAAGAAGCAGGAGTTGCAGTCATAGTCTCTGATAAAACAGACTTTAAACCAACAAATATCAAAAGAAACAAAGAAGGGCATCACATAATGGTAAAGGGATCAATGCAGCAAAAAGAGTTAACTATCCTGAATATATATGCACTCAATACAGGAGCACCCAGATTCATAAAGCAAGTTCTTAAAGACCTACAAAGAGACTTAAACTCCACACAATAATAGTGGGAGACTTTAACACCCCACTGTCAATATTAGATCAATGAGACAGCAAATCAACAAGGATATCCAAGACTTAAACTCAGCTTTGGACCAAGCAGACATAACAGACAACTACAGAACTCTCCACCACAAATCAATAGAATATACATTCTACTCAGCACTACATCATACTTATTCTAAAGTTGACCACATAATTGGAAGTAAAACACTCCTCAGCAAATGCAAAAGAATGGAAATCATAACAAACAGTCTCTCAGACCACAGTGCAATCAAATTAGAACTCAGGATTAAGAAACTCACTTGAAACCACATAACTACATGGAAACTGAACAACCTCCTCCTGAATGATTACTGGATAAATAACAAAATTAAGGCAGAAATAAAGAAGTTCTTTGAAACCAATGAGAACAAAGACACAATGTATCAGAATCTCTGAGACATAGCAAAAGCAGTATTTAAAGGGAAATTTATAGCACTAAATGCCCACAGGAGAACCTGGGAAAGATTTAAAATCAACAAGACTTCAAAACTAAAACACCAAAAGCAACAGCAACAAAAGCCGAAACTGATAAATGTGATCTAGTTAAACTAAAGAGCTTCTACACAGCCAAAGAAACTACCATCAGAGTAAACAGGCAACCTACAGAATGGGAGAAAACTTTTGCAATTTAACCATCTAACAAAGGGCTGATAATCAGAATCTACAAGGAACTTAAACTAATTTACAAGAAAAAAAAAAAAAAACCATCAAAAAGTGAGTGATCCCAGCACTTTGGGAGGCCGAGGCAGGTGGATCACAAGGTCTAGAGATTGAGACCATCCTGGTCAACATAGTGAAACCCCGTCTCTACTAAAAATACAAAAAAAAATCAGCTGGGCATGGTGGCACGTGCCTGTAATCCCAGCTACTCAGGAGGCTGAGGCAGGAGAATTGCCTGAACCCAGGAGGCGGAGGTTGCGGAGAGCCGAGATCGCGCCGTTGCACTCCAGCCTGGGTAACAAGAGTGAAACTCCGTCTCAAAAAAAAAAAAAAAAAAAAAAAAGTGAGTGAAAGATAAGAACAGGCACTTCTCAAAAGAAGACATTTATGCAGCCAAAAAACGTGAAAAAAAGCACATCACCACCAGTGATTAAATCAAAACCTCAATGAGATACCATCTCACGTCAGTTAGAACGGCAATTATTAAAACGTCAGGAAACAATAGATGCTGGAGAGGATGTAGAGAAATAGGAATACTTTTACACTGTTGGTGGGAGTGTAAATTAGTTCAATTATTGTGGAAGACAGTGCGGTGATTCCTCAAGTATCTAGAACCAGAAATACTATTTGACACAGCACTTCGGGAGACAAGGTGGGAGTATCACTTAAACCCAGGAGTTTGAAGCCAACCTGGGCAACATGGTGAGGCTCTGTTTCAACAAAAAATACAAAAGTTACCTGGGCAGAGTAGTGCACAACTGTAATCCCAGCTACACAGGAGGGTGAGGTTGGGAAATCACTTGAGCCCAGTAGATCAAGGTTGCTGTGAGCAAAGGTTGTGCCATTACACTCCAGTCTGGGGAAAAGAACCAGACCATTTCTAAAATAAACTAATAAATAAAAATTCCAGCAAGATCTGTTGCTCACTACTTCTCTTCTCTCTCTCCACTGCAGCTACACTGCCTCTTCACTATTCCTCAAATATGCTAAGCATGCTTTTGCCTCAGGGACTTTTCATACGCAGTTCCCTCAGGCTGGAAGGCATTTTCTGCAGAAATGTACATGGATTCCTCTTCCTTCAGGCCTGTGTTCAGCTGTTACCTCATCACCCTGTGTAACACATAGCCACTCTTAGCTTGTTTTCTTTTCCTTCATGATGCTTACCGCCATGCAGTATTTGCTAGTTTATATGTGTATTGTTTAGCTTCTCTCACTGTAGAATTTTCTCTCTTCCATGAGGATTTCTGTAAGAGAAAGGGCTTGGTTTTGTTTATTGTTCTGTCCCTAGAACAATACTGGACACATTGCTAACATTCAGCATCTGAATGAAGGACATGTTAGGTATTACTTTCCTCCTCATTGGTAGAGAAGAAGATACCTAAGGTGGCATAGGATGAGAACTTGGGTCTTTTAACTCTTCATTTAGTAATTTCCCTGGCATCTCGTGGGAACTTGGCTGCTGTTATTGAGGCAGGAGCTCCAGATGAAGTGGGAAGATTCAGGCTCAGGTTTTCCCAGACCTCATGGGTCCTAGCTCTCATTGTTAGAGCTGGAAACTGCGTGTCTCTGTGGTTAGGCTATGGCTGTGTCTTCTGCACAGGAAGTCAGTTAACCATAGAAGTACTCAGAAAACAAACTGACAATCTATTTCTTCTCAGGCTTGTCTCAGAGCAGCTAATTCTTTTACCAGTATGCAAAGGAAAGAGTGAGTTTTAACCAGTATGCCAAGGAAAGACCTGGTCAAAATCTTAAACTACTAGTCAAATAGCATGAAATTCTGAAAATCAGAATCTAGGATAAAATCCAATATAAACTGAGGACATTTAACAAAATTTAATGGAGAGTTTTGGTCCTGCTAGTCATTTTCTCTTTAAAGTGTTAGTTAAAAAGAAATACCTGAAAAAAATGCTATGCACATGAAAAAAGTTTTGAGAAGTTTGACTCTCAATTTCTCAATGTCTTAACAGTTTTTTTCCTTTCCGAGAAACAGACATGTTTTGTTTTCTTTTGTCTTCATATTAAAAATGATTTTTTAGGCCTGGTGCAGTGGTCCACCACGGTAACCCCAGAACTTTGGGAGGCCAAGGTGAGATGATTGCTTGAGCCCAGGAGTTTGAGACCAATCTGGGAATATAATGAGACCTTGTCTCTACAAGAAATCTAAAATTTAGCCAAGCATGATTGAGTACACCTGTAGTCCCAGCTATCAGGAGACTGAGGTGGGAGGATCACTTGAGTCCAGGATGGGGAGACAGCAGTAAGCTGAGATTGTGACATTTCACTCCAACCTGGGCAACAGAGCGAAATCCTGTCTTAAAAAAAAAAATAGATAATCATTTTTAGATAATAGGATGCATAACACAGCATCCTTAAACTTAGTGATGTAAAACAAGGACTTACTCTTGTGATCTGTGGATTGGCTGGACAGTTCCTCTGCTTGCTGTCCTTGGGCCTCACTCATGCAGTTGTAATCAGCAGAGAACTGGTTGTGCTTAGAATAAAGGTTGAAAAACTTTTTCTGTAAAGGGCTAGATATCAAATATTTTATGTTTTGATGGCCATTTGGTCTGTGTCACAAATATTCAAGTCTGCCATTACAGCACAAAAGCAACAACAAACAATATGTAAACAATAAAGTCTGACTGTGTACCCATAAAGCTTTATTTGTGGACTCTAAAATTTGAAGTTTATATGATTTTCACAAATCACAACACATTATTCTTTTAATTTTTCTAACCATTAAAATTGAAAAAAAAAAAAAAGTTATTTTTGTAGGCCATACAAAAATAGGCAGTGGCCCAAATCTGGCTGCTAGTTTAGAAGGTCCAAGGTAGTCTCACTCACAGGCCTGGCATTTGCTGCTGGCTGGGGCATTCCCCTCCACAAGGCCTTTCATCCTCCAGAAGGCTGAATTGACTTTGTTCATGGAACTTTCAGGGCAGCATTCCAAGAAGTGGAAGGTAGAGGCAGCAAGACTCCTAAGGCTGGCTACAGACCTCACTCAGCATCCCCACTGCTCCATTTTAGTCAGAGTGAGTCACGAGTCCTGCCCAGACTCAAGGATTGAGGGAACTGACTCCACCTTGTGATAAGATGAACTGTGAAATATTGTGGCTGAGTTTTTCAGTCTACCACAGTGAGTAATTGTCATGGGTTGAATGGTGTCTCTTCATATTTTGAAGTCCTCAGCTCCAGTACCTCTGTTTTTGAAAGCAGGGTTGTAACAGATGTGATTAGTTAAGATGAAGTCACACTAGACTGTGGTGGGCCCTAATCCAATATGACTAGTGTCCTTATCCAAAGGGGAAATTTGGAGACAATCACACACACAGGGAGAACACCATGTGACCCCAAAGACAGAGATCGGGGTGATGCATCTGCAAGCCAAGGAATGCCAAAGATTGCCAGTTGCTTAGTTTGCTGGGACTGCTGTAAGAAAGTATAGCTGTCCCTTGGTATTCTTGGGGGATTGGTTCTAGGAACTCCCTCAGATACCAAAATTCATGGATGTACAATCTCTTATAGAAATGATGCAGTATTTGCATACAATTTACATGTATCCTCCTGTATTTTAAATTATCTCTGGATTATTTATAATACCTAATATAATGTAAATGTCATGTAAATAGAGTTATACTATATTATTTAGGGAATAATGACAAAAAAAAGTCTATACATGTTCAGTACAGACACAACCATCAGATTTTTTTTGAATATTTTTGCTCTGTGGTTGTTTAAACCCCCTGATATGGAGGACTGACTGTACCACAATCTGGGTACTTAAATAACAGAAATTTATTTTCTCACAGTTCTGGAAGCTAGATGTCTGAGATCAAGGTGTCAATGTGGTTTGTTCCTTCTAAGGGCTGTGGGAGAAAGATTTGTTTCAGGTCTTTCTACTTGGTTTGTGGATGACTTGTTTTCTTCCTGTGTCTTTAAATCATCTTCCCTCTGTATGAGCCTGTATTCAAGCTTCTCTTTCTTGTAAGCTTCTCTTTCTTTCTTTCTAATCCATTCATATTGGATTAGAGTTCACCGTAATGACCTCATTTTGACCTGATTAACTCTGTAAAGATCTTTTCTCCAAATGAAGTCTTATTCTGAGGTTCCGAGAGTTAGGACTTCAAAATATGAATTTTGTAGAGACCCATAATAGCTAGGAAACTACCAGGAACGAGGAGAAGGCATAGAACAGATTCTTCCTTACTGTCCTCAAAAGGAGCCAACCATGCTTTTGTCTTGATCTTAGACTTCTAGCTTCCTGGCTGTAAGAAAATTAATTTCTATTATGTAAATACCCTGTTTATGGTACTTTGTTATGGTGACCCTAGGAAATTATATTATAGACATAAGTAAAAAGGCAATTTTTCAAGAGCTGAAACTGTAACTGGAAGTCAACAAAAGTTTTTACCACATTGACAATTTGAAGTTTAGCACCCAGATGTCACTATTCAAATCTGTTAACAGATAAAATTATTAACAGATAAAAATATTCCAAAAGCCAACGTGAGAGATTTTACATGCGTTAGTTGCAAATACTAAGGGTTAAGAATCTTCACATGTCATATTTTTCCAAAATATAAATTCACACAATAATATTCTTGAGTTTAATTTATGTTCTTACACAAACATGAAAATATAAGTGGAAACTGACAGTCAAAAACCAAAATGTTTAGGGATTAAAAAGGGACTTTGGGACTTAAATGTAAAACGCAAAAGTATAAAATCCCTAGAAGAAAATCTAGGCAATACCATTCAGGACATAAGCATGGGCAAAGATCTCAAGACAAAAATGCCAAAAGCAATAGCAATGCAAGCAAAAATTGACAAATGGGACCTAATTAAACTAAAGAACTTCTGCACAGCAAAATAAAATATCATCAAATGAACAGATAACCTACAGAATGGGAGAAAAATTTTGTAATCTATCCATCTGACAAAAGTCTAATATCCAAAGTCTGCAAGGAGCTTAAGCAAATTTACAAGTAAAAACAAAAACAAGTAAACCCATTAAAAAGTGGTCAAAGACACAAGAGCAGAAAATCAAACACTGCATGTTCTCACTCATAGGTGGGTGTTGAACAATGAGAACACATGGACACAGGGAGGGGAGCACTACACACTGGGGTCTGTTGGGGGGAAATAGGAAAGGGACAGCGGGGGGAGGGGAGTTGGGGAGAGATAGCATGGGGAGAAATGCTAGATGTGGGTGATGGGGAGGAAGGCAGCAGATCACACTGCCACGTGTGTGCCTATGCAACAATCTTGCGTGTTCTTCACATGTACCCCAAAACCTAAAATGCAATAAAATTTAAATAAATAAATAAAAATGAACATGCATTAAAAAAAAAGAATTACAATTTTATCTAGTAATCTGGTAATTCCACTTCTGGGTATGTACACAAAATAATTGAAAGCAGGGATTCCAATATTGGTTAAATCATTTAAATGGTTAAAATGGTAAATTTTATGTTAGATATATTTTACCACAATAAAAATAGATGAATAGAGCAAATGTAGCAAAATTTTAATCACTGAACTAAAGTGAAGAATATACAGATTAAAAAAAAAAGTGGTCAAAGAACAAGAACAGACACTTCTCATGTTAAAGACATTTATGCAGCCAAAAAACATGAAAAAAAGCTCAACATCACTGATCATTAGAAGAATGTAAATCAAAACCACAATGAGATACCATCTCATGCCAGTCAGAATGGCTATTATCAAAAAATTAAGAAACAACAGATGCTGATGAAGCTGCAGAGAAAAATGAATGCTTTTACATTGTTTAGTGGGAGTGTAAATTAGTTCAACCATTGTAAAAGACAGTGTGGTGATTCCTCAAAGATCTAGAAGCAGAAAAACCGTTTGACTAAGCAATTCCATTACTGGGCATATACTCAAAGGAATATAAATCATTCAATTATAAAGACACATGCACACTTATGTTCATTGCAGCACCATTCGCAAGAGCAAAGACATGGAATCAACCTAAATGCCCATCAATAATAGACTAAATAAATAAAATGTGGTACATATGCACCATAGAATATTATGCAGCCATAAAAAGGAATGAGATCATATCCTTTGCAGGGACATGGATGGAGCTAGAAGCTCTTATTCTCAGCAAACTAACACAGGAACAGAAAACCAAACACCACATGTTCTCGCTTATAAGCGGGAGCTGAACGATGAGAACACGTGGACACAAGGAGGGAAACAATACACACTGGGGCCTGTCGGGGTGGTAGAGAGCATCAGGAAGAATAGCTAATATCTAAGTGAGGGGGTGATATGTGCAGCAAACCACCATGGCACACATTTAGCTATGTGACAAACCAACTTATCCTGCATGTGTACCCCAGAATTTAAAATAAAAATTAAAGAAAAAAAAGAAAGAGGAGAAAAAGAGGAGGCTTTTGGTAACACCAATCCAACTTTATTTAATAGCTGAAAAAAATGGTGTTTAAAGGATTTATGGCGGGGTGCAGTGGCTCACACTTGTAATCCCAGCACTTTGGGAGGCCGAGGTGGGTAGATCATGAGGTCAGGAGATTGAGACTATCCTGGCCAACATGGTGAAACCCCGTCTCTACTAAAAATACAAAAATTAGCTGGGCATGGTGGCATGTGCCTGTAGTCCCAAATACTTGGGAGGCTGAGGCAGGAAAATTGATAGAACCAGGGAGGTGAAGGTTGCAGTGAGCCAAGATCACAAAACTGCACTCTAGCCTGGCGACAGAGTGAGACTCCATCTCAAAAAAAAAAAAAATGATTTATGATTTATCTAAAGCCAGGAAGTTAGACATAGTGGTAGGTGATTTACTGGGACCCAGGATAGGTAAATACTGTGACCTTATTACCCTTAACCTAAGGCTCTTTCAACTAGCTTCTCATGTTTTTAATTCAACTCAGAAAAGTAATTCTGTATATTTTAATTTCAATTTAGGGTTCATGAAGATTTTTTATATATCTATTTTCATCTTAGCTCTGAGTACTAGGATTTGTTTTCTCAATTTTGTAGATGAGAAAATTGAAGATCAAGGTCACTCAATGTAATCAATTTAAGTGACAAAGCTTCCACCTGGGTCTTCAGATTCCAAACTCAGTCTGCTTCCTGCTACATTTCTACAGCCTCCCTAATATTGAACAAAAGCATCTCAGAACTTAAAGCCGATTGGACCACAGAATCATGGAAATCAGATCTGGCATTAAGTTGTGAAACCAAAGCTTCACTATAAAAACTCAATGTGAGTATCCTTTTTAAAAAATTTAAAAAAAAAAAAGCAATCTTGTGCTTTGTTTGAAAAAAACAAACAAAATACAGTCTTCAAATTTCTGCCATGGATATGATGAGAGGTGTGTGAACTCTCATTTCATAGGATGGAAAGGCAGCTATGATAGAGAATACCCCTCGCCAGGTGGGGTTATCAAATATTTTGTGTTTACTTGGCAGGCCAGTGTTACTCACTGTTGTCATAGTGTTGCCTTTTCAAAACTGTGAGATAGCACCAGTGGGTTCACTCCTCAGTTTACCAGAGTGCTCCAGTACTCAAGAGCTCCAGCTAAGCCAGCACCATCAGTGTTTTCTCACTTCTCCTAAGAGCACTATATAGCTGGGTTTGGTGAAGAGCATGGTGTACAAACTAGCAGACCTGACTTTCAATTCTGGTTCTTCCACTTGTTAGCTGGAATGACATTGTCTAGTTATTTATCTCTGTGAGCCTCAGGTTCCTCATCTATAAAGTGGAAGTGGTAACAGAGGTACTACCACTGTACTCAGCACGTATTATTAATCTAAAGCATATGAGTAACTGAAAGGCCTACCTGAATCATTAAAGCAATGGGAGTAAGAACATTGGACGGTGGTAGTTGGAGCTCATTCTTTCACCACTTTGTACACATCCCAGACCATTTTTATTTTGGAAATTGTTAATATAACATATCCCTGTTACCAGCTAAAGGATCACGTTTTCCTTTCTGTTTTGGCTTCTAGAGAGCCAAAATTGGTAGCCTGACCACAATGGCATTGTAGGACTGAAAGTCCTGTGTATTTTTGACCTAATGTCTCCTTTTCCTTGGTTGTTATTCTATTCAGTTTATATTTCTTCTGGGTCTAGTTTTCATTCTCCATTTTGTTAAATGGCTTCTTATTAGCGCTTTTAAATCCATTGTGGGACAAAATCAAGTATGTAACTGGGTTACGGAGGAATCTCAACTTGTTGGAGGACAGACGTGAAATATTTTAATTTCTTTCACTAGCTGCTCCCAAGTCCCAGTTATATGCCATCGAATCATCCTTTATGCTTTAACAACACCTTAGATGTAATTAACATCTTTCATAACGTTTGCTTCACTTTCAGCAGTTAAAATGTAGTCTGGGCTGAGCGAAGTGGCTCATGCTTATAATCTCAGCACTTTGGGAGACTGAGGTGGAAGGATTGCTTGAGCCAAGGAGTTTGAGAACAGCCTGGGCAATATAAGAAGATTCCATATCTAAAAAAAAAAAAAAAAAAATTAGCCAGGCATAGTGGCAAGTGGATGCCATGTAGTCCCAGCTACTCAGGAGACTGAGGTGGTAGTATTTCTTGAGCCTGGGAGGTTATGGCTATAGTGAGCTGTAATTGTGCCACTGCACTTCCTGGATGACAGAGTGAGAGCCTGTCTCGAAAAAAAAAAAAAAAAAAGAGAAAGATCTGGTACAGTACAAAACTACAATCTCCTATGTTGTTCAAAGCCTCTCCACTTCTCAGGGCTCCCACTCCTTCACTGTGTTGGGGTAGGGAAGAGGGAGGGAGAAATAATAAACTTGTTTTGAATGGCTGCTGAGGAGCTAGCACACTCTAGGCAATGTCCATGCCCCCAGTGAGACAAAGTCCATGCAGTAGTTCTTTGGAGACCCTTAAAGGCCCGTTCCCTTCCCTTGCTGCCTAACTCCCTAACCAGAAGATCCAACTCCAGCCTCACCTGGTCTGCTCCCCTGCTCCCCCTCCACCTCTGCTCCACAGGGGCCCTGTGTGCAACATCCTCTTGTTGTAGGACATCTTCACCAAGAGACAACCCTCTTGGGTAGGATAATAGCAAGATGGCTCAAGCCACCTCCCTGCAATGTCCTATGTCCAACAAACCCATGGGAAGCACATGTTTACTGTCAGGCCCAGTGGTAGGTGTGCAGCTGCTGTACCACCACTCCCCACCTCTATGTCCCTCCAAGCTTCTGACGCTGATGCAGAAGAGCAAGTCTGCTGTGGATATCCAACCACGGGAAGGAGGACTGTCTCTTAGACTCCCCTTCTTCTCCCTGTTTTTTGTTTTTTTTTGTTTTTTTTTTTTTTTTATAGTGGGCAGTGCTTCTCAGCAGGGGTAACACCATCTCCTAGGGACATTTTGGAAATATGTGGAGCTGTTACAGTTGTCACCGTGATTGGGGGACTCTTCCAATACTTAATGGGCCAGGGATTCCAGACATCCTGCAATGCACAAGACAATTGTACATGGAGAAGAGCCATCTCACATCTCACATCTCACATCTGCACATCTTTCTGGTATCCTGCCAGACATTTTATAATGATCTAGGACTAGAACTGAGTTCCATTTTACATAAAAAGCATAAGGTATTTTTGTTTAGCTTTAATATACATTGAATTTTCCAGAAACATACTGCCATGTAAATCAAGGGACGATTATACTGTACTGGTTACTTTAGGAAACTTACCAAAGACTGTTCACCATAGGACCAATCACATCACTGATGGCAAGGCCAGTTGTGCTGGTTCAGATGCCAATATGTCAGTCTGCATTTTATCTGTTCAGTTGGCAAAAAGTCTATGTATAAAAACAAATTTACTTATTTACCCCTTGTTTCAACATGTATAAAGACAAAGTGTTGATGATATTCAACTTTGTATTGGCTTACTTTCTTTTCAAGTCAAACTTATTCATTACAAGCAGGCCCAAACCACTGATGACTTCATTATGTCTTCCAGAGTTGTGGTGCCCCAGGAAACACATATTATTTAACTTACCTCTCCTTTTTTAATATTATTTCTATAAAATTAGGGATTATATTGGCTTTGGAAGAAATTTATATGCACATATAATTTTTTAATATAAAGTGTTACTGTCTATCCATTACATTCAATTTGCAAATTGGCATTGCATGATATTTGTCACTAAATGAAGACCTGCAGTCCAGTGCATTTGATAGTCATTGATATAGACTGAGAAGGGAGAGTGACAGGGATGGTTAAGGGGCTTCCGCTTGGCCACTTCTACCATCTCTTCCTTGTGGTACAATTTTGGCCCCAAATCTTACCATGTGTGGATGCTGTCTTTGTTTTTTAGCTATAGGTCCCAGATACCAAAACTAGGGCAAGAAGACAGGTACCACACAACATCTTCTTATAGATATAAATTATCTGAAAACATTTGCTATTCTTAACATGTTGGTGATTTGGGAGAGGATATTGGGAATATGAGATAGAAAGGTGCTGTTTTCCCTCTCACAAATTCCAGTTCTGTTCCTTTTCACTTTGTAACAGATTGGTCACCAGGCCTATCTTATTATTTTCTTTGGTCCAGGTACATTCAGTCCAATTCAGTTTACTCCAATTCCAGTTTGGTCGGAATCAATTGAATTCCATCAGCATGAATGCCAAGCTTATGTGGAGTAAGATGTCAGGCTTCTGCATGAATGAACAAGACTGCGTTATCAGCTGACCTTGGCTGGTTTACAGTCTTGTGGGAGAGATGGGGTAGAATAAAACTCCTTCTCAAAGGCAGGAGGATTAGCCCAGGACAGGGGTGGGAGAAGTCGGTGTTGGCAATGGTGAGAGTGAGGGAAGAAGAGAGAAGGGCAGGTGTCTGGGGAAGCCTGAGCAGTCTCAAGTGGCAGCCACCTCTTGCACCAATCCCAGCTTTCTCTGTCCTTTCTGGAAACAGCACCCATTGAGTTTAAACTAAATTTAAATTTAGTTTAAATCCCTGACTAAGAAGGGACTCTGGAACTTAGAGTCAGGCAAGCATGAGCATGGAATATCCTAAATCCCAGATTTAAAGTACTATAACAAGAGATCTGGACAACTTCTCAAAATGCTCTGTCATCATCTTGCTGAAAGAACTGAAGAAGTCTCAGAATTTCTGAGTTAGGGCTCCATTTCCTTTTCTATAGAATTAAGGGGTTGCACGAAATAGATAAGAGATGACATCATTGTGGCAAGGGTGCTGTCGCTCCTCATGCTGGTGTCAGTGCAGACATGCTTAATCAACAGTGACACTTTTTTTCTCTCTCCTTTTATTTTGCTAAATTCTCTTTTGGAGACAAGGAGTTGCTTTGCTTCCCAGCCTGGAGTGCAGCAGTGCTTTTACAGCTCTCTGTAGCCTCCAACTCCTGGGCTCAAGTGATCCTCCCACCTCAGCATCCTGAGTAGCTGGGACTACAGGCATGTGCCACCACGCCCACTTAATTTTAAATTTTTGTAGATATACAGTCTCACCATGTGGCACAGGCTGGTCATGAGCTCCTGGACTCAAGCAGTCCTCCAGCCTCAGATTCCCAAAGTGCTGAGATTATAGATGTGAGCCACCATGTCTGGCCTGTGACATCTTTTCTTGCTGAGTCTTAATACATCCCGGGACTATTTTTCCCCAAATAACACCACTGTCCAGTCATGATCAATCAGCCAGAGTTGGCCTAGGAGCAGGAGCTCAAGGGGTACTGAACAAGGAGTCAAACCCAAGTCTTGGCTCTGTCAATTACCAGTTATGAGACCTTAACACTTAACCAACTTGGGTGTTAGTCTCTTTTTCTGTGAAAATGGAAACAATAACCTCTAAGTCACAGAGTTTTAGAAAAGATCATCTGAGATCACAGATATCAGGCTTTGCAAATGGCATAGGGCTAAACCAATCTAGTCTGTGGTCTCTGTAACATGCTGTGCAGAATTTACTATACAGACTTAACGTACAGGCCCGGGGGAGCGTAAGCAGGCTACCCATCTAAGACATTTGTTGCTGCTTTTCTGCCAGTTTTCAGAATTGATTTTCTCCCTCTAGTTGGAGTCATAGTAGCGAGCCTGGCCATGAGACAGGTATCTGAAAACACAGACTTTAAGGTCAGCTGACTTGGTTTTGAATCCCAGATCTCTTCCTTCCTAGCTGTGTGATTTTCAACAAATCGCTTTAACATATCAGGCTCAGTTTCTTCATCTGTGATATGTGGGGAAATAATAAATTTGTATTAAAGAGCTACTGGGAGATTTAAATGAGCACATCGAACATTTATCCGAAGGCTTTCCATGTAGTAAGTGCTCAATAAATGGTAACAGATAGATCGGGTTAAAGGAAAAGTTCCATTACGGTGTTTAGAATTTGTCCTGGGCAGAAAGTTTTACACCCTACATAACCTTTCCACAAGATTTTTAGACCTTTCCTAGTAATTTCATAAGCCATGAATTTAAGGGAAAGGCGTCTCTACTTTTCTGACTTAGACTCCCCTACACAATAAAGCATGCAAAAAGGAAACATCGAAAAATCGAGCTGAACCCTTGCCATTCTGCTCTCTAGCCTGTCTCTCTGCTGTGCAGTTACAGCTGTCTTCTGTGACCAAAGTTGTTACTGCCCATTCTGAAGATTTTCTGTAGTTCTAGAAGAATTCAGTAAAGAATGAATTCCCTAAAAGTCCATGGAGGAATGCTTGATTAACCAAAGCTCTTTAATAAAAAAGTTATTTCCCCATAGGTTGGTTGAAAGTTTCTCGGCCAGTCTTTTGCTTAAGCATAACCCTGGAAAAATACTTCTCAGGTGGGTTAAATCCCAGACAAACAAAATTATCCTTTATCCTGTATTCTAAAGAATAAGAAATTGTAATTTTCTAGAAAGTTCCTGGCATTAGCCATAGAAGGAAATTATAGGAATTCTTGACATTTCAGAATTTTGATGTGGCAATTTCTTTGAACATTCTTTTAAAAGGAGGTTTTTTTTTTTTTGTTTTGTTTTTTTTTTTAAGACATTTCAATAGTTTCATTGTTGTACCTGAGCTTTCCTTATCCAGAGGCCTTGCTCTAATTATCTGAATGATACTAAGGAAAATGGTTTCCCTTCCAGTAAGGGCACAGCAAAGTGATCATAACAGAGACATGAATGTAAATTGCTGTAGGATGGAAAATTGACTGTATTATAATAAGAGGCAGCTGACAGCAGAGATCCTTTGCTGCCTTTTATGAACGGGACTCTGGCTGAATCACTCTGTCTCTTCCTGACTTTAAGTGTCTGGATATAAGGTGGGCCAGTGTTTGTGTCAGCTCTGTTTCCCAATGACTGTGCTGGGAATGAGTATTGCCTGGCTGCCATGATCTCAACTCCGACTGAAACCCATGTTCATATTTGGGCTTCCTCAATGCTCACTCCGTCAACAGAAAATGCATCACAGCAGCAAGGGCAGCACCCACTGCAAGAGTAGAGGGAAAACAAAAGGAAGGGAAGGAGATGGAGAGAAAAAGAAAGAAGGGCAGGCAGCCAGAGACAGACTGGGAGAAATACAGACTGGGAGAAATGAGAGATACGCAGAGAGATAAGACCTACCTACTGTCAGACACAAAGGAGATGAAACAGAGGCAGACAGCTAGACAGACCAGAGAGAGAAAGAAGTGAAGAGACAATGCCAGCAATAAAGAGGGAGAGATAGAAAGACCAGAAAGTAATTATCTATCTATCTATCTATCTATCTATCTATCTATCTATCTATCATCTATCTATCTATGATTCTATTATCTATTATCTAGCTAGCTAGCAATCATCTATCATCTATCTATCTGTCTGTCTGTCATCTGTCTGTCTATCTGTCTGTATTAGTCCATTTTCATGCTACTGATAAAGATATAACCAAGACTGAGAGGAAAAAGAAGTTTAATTGGACGTACAGTTTCACATGGCTGGGGACGTCTCATAATCATGGCGGAAGGTGAAAGGTACTTGTTACATGTTGGTAGCAAGAAGGAAGAAGAGAAGTTGGAAACTCCTGATAAATCCATCAGATCTCATGAGACTTATTCACTATCACTAGAATAGCATGGGATAGACTGGCCCCCATGATTCAACTACCTCCTCCTGGGTCGCTTCCACAACACATGGGAATTCTGGGAGACACAATTCAAGTTAATATTTGAATGGGGACACAGCCAAACCATATCACTATCTATCTATCTGTCTATCTATCTATCTATCTATTTTCTATCTACCCATTTAGATATAGATAAATATATATGTGTACATGTATGTCTACTCAACCCATTCACACACCAAAAAGCTTGCTGGCCAATGACCTATTGGGTCTTCACTCTGCATTCCCCCAGAGTTTGAAGAGATCTTTAATATTAAAAAATGCTGGATTAGCACTTAGTAGTTTTAGATTTTTCTTTAATATCAACTCAGATTATGGGAAAGATATTTCAAAACCCAGGTTCTCAGTCCATTCCTTCTCTGTCATCTCAAACATGGTATATATGCATTGAAATGAAATGAAATGCATTTGCTTAGGATGTAGAACGTAAGGTACTCGTAAGCTCAGTTGCACAACTTCCTTTCAAGAACAGGGATCATGCCTCAGTATATTTGACAAAAGATCAGAAAAAGCCCTCTTTGCTTGGGAAATTATTATCCAGCACTTCTAGCCAATTCCTTGTGTCTAATCTAGACTTTTCAGAATTTAAAAATGCTAGGTAAGCACTTAGTAGTTTTAGGTTTTTCTTTAATATCAACTCAAATTATGAGAAAGCTATTTCAAAACCCAGGTTCCCGGTCCATTCCTTCCCTGTCATTGGCTTCCCTGACCTCTTTGCTCCACTAACCCAATCCCTACTAATTGAGTGCTTTAGAGTGATTTAGTACCTTACTTTTTTGTTTTTTTTGAAACAGTCTCACTCTGTCTCCCAGGCTAGAGTGCAGTACCTCCATTCGATCCTAGCTCACTGTCACTTTGAACTCCTTGGCTCAAGTGATCCTCCCACCTCAGCGCCTCAAGTAGCTTGGACTACAGTCATGCACCACCACACTCAGCTAATATTTTATTTTATTTTCATAAAGGTGAGGTTTTGCTATGTTCGTCTCGAACTCCCGGCCTCAAAGGATCCTCCAGCCCTACTTCCCAAAGCTCCACGATTACATGTGTGAGCCACTGCACCTGGCCAGCACCTTACTTTTGCAAAAAATTTTATCTGACCTGTGAGAACCTATAAGTTGAATTCTCACTGTCTTGCCTAAAACATGGTAGATATGAGTTGAAATGAAGTAACTAGTTTTATTTCTGTCTTTATTTCCATTTCTGGCAGGAAAGGGTTCAATTTTTGGCACAAATTCCTTTCCTGGATGCATGCCCACAGTCCTGGAGGAGTTTAGCTATCATTCCCCCAAAGTTTGATTGATTTGTTATTTTCTGATGCTGGAATGAGTTTGTTAGAGGAAATTTATGAACACGTTACCCTAACTGGCAAGAGCCTTGAGTGTGGAGGATTTCCTGAAGGGACACTCCAAGAGCCTTCTGTGGCTTTTTGTTTCTCCTTAGGATGTGGTATGATTTTAATGGTCTATTTGTTATAATGTTTCCCTGACGTAAAATACTCATACAGCATAAATAACCTCTCCCTAAAATACTTAGAATCTTTTCAATCTGGAAGTCTGAGCTTAAGCTCCCTACTTTAAATAAATACACTGCAGACAAATTATCCACTGGAAGAGACAGCAAGTTCCTATCAGGCCAAAACAGTACTTTTTACTATATTTACCCATTCTTAGCATACCTAAGTACACAGATTTGGTATTTAGATGTTTTGATGCTATGTAGTTTATTGCACAAAAATTAATTATTAGTATAACTTCTTGTTGGGTTGTGTCTTTCAATCTTCTTTGTCTCATTTAGTGCTTTTTGCTTTGAAGTTGATTTTGTCTGGTACTAATAATTGTCCCTTCTGCATATTCTGGTAGCATTTACATGGTATCTCTTTGTCTATCCCTTTATTTTCAACCTTCCAGTGTCATCCTGGTATATCTCTTATAAATGGTATAGATTTTTATTGTTTGTATTGTTTTATATCCTATAAAGAGTATCTTTCTAAGAAAATTCATTTTTCTTTCATTTTTAGGGTTCTAGTTTCTCCCCTCCCAAAAAATTTACCATTTTAACAATTTTAAGTGTATAATCCCATTGTATTAAATGCATTCATCGTGGTTTTTGGTTTTGGTTTATTTCACTTAGCATAATGCCCTCAAGGTTCATCCATGTTGTAGCATATATCAGCATTTCCTTCCTTTTTAAAATTGAATAATATTCTATTGTGTGTAAATATCACATTTTGCTTGTTCATTCATCTACCAATGAACACTTGGGTTGCTTCCACACTGGCTATTGTGAATAATGGTGCTATGAACATGGGTGTGCAAATATCTGTTCAAGATTCTGCTTTCAATTATTTTGGGTATATACCCGGAATTGGAATTGCTGGATTTTAAGAATATCTGTCTTTCAAAAGAGGCATTTAACTCATTTATATTTATTGATTTGGGTATATTACCACTCCCTTTCCTATTTTATACTTATTTACTTACTGATATGTTCAGCAAATATTTTCTTCACATTGTTGTTGTTTCTTGGAGGATCTTTGCAAATTACAGATGAATTATGGTTGTATCCATGATGATGATGAATAACAGAAGTACATTTTTTGATATAATGTCTTGAAGAAAGGATACTTGTCTTGAAGTTAACAGTGTCAGAAGTTGGTAACGCTTCTTAATAGTGATTACCAACGGGGTCACGCTTAGTTGTGATGGCATTTAACTGCAACAAAGGTGTTGTAGACTTGGAGTCATTCTTGACTTTGAATTGGCAACCCCCTCAACATACACACACACACACACACACATACACACACACACACACACACACACACACACACACTTGCTATGAGACCTTGACTATTTAACTAACCTCTATGCTCACTGGTTTCTTCATTTGTATAAATACCACACTGACTGAGGGGATTCACTGGAGCAACATGGGAAAGCGCCTTCCACAATTCTAGGCTTATTGCAGCCTCCTAATCATGTCTACATAAAAATAACACATCTCTCTTGGTTTGTGGTTTGTTTCCTTTTCAGAACTGGGGTCTGGTTGGTATGCAGGAAAAGAAGGCATGTGAGCTATGTTATCTGCTTGTCATCACAAGAGGAACAAAGTGGCAGGCCATGGATTGAAGCACATCCGGAGCATTGGGGTGGGCCTTGGAATTCCACAGTGAAGACTCCTAGATAAGGAAATGCCAAAGGTGGGGGCTGCTGAATAGCATGGGCTTCCGCTGGCCAGCCACAAGGTTCTTTTGGGAAGGCAGATGAGGAGAGAATGTGGCTTCCAGAGTCACCAAATAAGGAAGGACATCATCTTTCTCCACTTCATCCAAGTGTGAATGTCAGCAACCAGAGTCACTTACTCCACACCATCTCACTACCCACTAAATGTGATATTGGAAGGACCTAGGACAAGTGCTGAGCAAAGTGATACAGTCAGGAAATGCTTATGGACAAATCAAACATTACTTAATTTTTCAATATGATTTCTAATCTCTATTTTTTTTTCCTTTTCCTTCCTTTATCATACACAATTATTCTAGGAAAGAGGACAGCTGTCTTCTGAAGGCAGGAATTGCTTTAAACATCCCCAAGTCCTTGTGACCACGGCCCCCGCCTCCCTAGTGCAATTTGTCCAGGGTGATGGTTCTGATCTGTAACTAACCCAAACTGACTCCTTGGGGAGCCATTCAGTTGTGCCTTCAGAAGCCATTTCCTTGCCAAACATTCCTTTTCAGGGAGAGGACCTTTTCATCCCCTGGTAAACAAACTCCAGCCTGCACAGAGCAGAGAAGGGTGCCTGTCCCTCTTCTCGTTCTCCACTTAGTCCCAAGCTGATTCCAACCCCAGAGGCGTCAGTCTGCTCTATAAATTCCTTTGTGAAACCTGAGAGCCTTGGCTCTGAAGGAGAGCAAAGATCTTGGAGGGGTTACAGCTCCCCTCCTCCCTAAAAGGTCTGCTTGTGTTGGCAGCAAAAGAGTATGCTTTTGCAAACAGGCTCTTCCCTTTCTTATGTGAATTCAGTTTAGAGGCACTGCCAGCCTCCTTCTCAGTGGGAGAAGTAAGATCACCTCTCTTGCAGGTCTGCACAGGAAAGAGATGACATGCCTGGGGGGATTCTTCTATTTAAGAGTCTGAGCCTCTTTCTCAATCAGTCACTATTAGAAGGGGCATGGTTGCCAGGAGGCAAGGAGAGCTAACCAGCCCTCAGCCCTGAGGTGCCGAGGTTGGGTCAGCCAGCTCTTTAGTCTCAATCGCTGTGATTTTTAAAACAGGAGGATGGAAAGGAGAAAGGTAGGAGGCAAGGAAGGAAGAGAGGAAGAGAAGAATGAAGGGAGGGAGGAAACAAAGAGGAAGGAAAGAAGAAAAGAGACGTTGAAAAAAAGTGAGAAAAGAAAGATAAAAAGAAAAAAGAGGAGAAAAGAAAGAAATCTTCAGTTCATTTGGCCTTCAGCTGGACAAAGACCTCGCACAGCCACCCTGGTACCCTCCTCCTTCTCCATCAGCCTCCCAGGGCATTTGTGCTTTATTCATATTTTAGCCATTTCTTAATACACATGTTTCCTTAACCCTGGAATTTGGAAATGAGATAATAAATCATCAACTGGTAGAATCTTAGAAAACTCATCTTTTTAAAAACAGTATATTATTTTGGTGCTATTAAAGAAAATCAAATGAAGAAAGAAAACAGCTCTTGCCTAACTGGAATTGAAAACTTTCAATTTCACCATTTGCATCATAATATTAAGTGGGATCTAATGTATCTCACGATCCCTGAGGTTTCATATATATTGAAGCTTTCCCCTGAATACATGGGATGGCTGAACCAGTGCGAGCTGACCGATGCCTACATTTTTACACTCTCATCAGAAACATCTCCGTGCTATTTCTGAATCAATCATGGCAGGTGGGGACATGGGTAAGACATTCTGGCTGAGTGAGTCTTCTCTATCTAATCTTCCCCCTAGCTGCCAGCACCAAAAGCGGGTGCAGCTGAGAGGGCACTGCCCACAGAAGCCTTATTCTGTAGCATTCCTGTGGCTCTAGGAAAGCCTCTGAAAAACACTGATGTCAGGGTGCTGTGCCAGCAGACTTGCCCACTCCTTGGCTTCTGTCCCTTCCCGCCCCCCAACCCCAAGCTGGGGCCACCTCCTTTTTTGTTTTGCATTTAAACACATATTTGTTGAGTGCCTACTATGTGCCGGGGACTGCTCTTAGCGCTTGGTGTACATCAGTGAGAGAAACAAACATTTCTTGCTTTGTGGAACTTACATGCTAGGGTGTCTATTTTACTAAAATGTTTTATTCATGTTTAAATTTTGAAATATACAGAAAGTTGAATAAATAGTAGAATGAGCACCGTCCCCTAGATTCACGAATTGTTAATATATTGTCTTTCTCTCTTTCTACACACACACGTGCTTCTTTTGCTGGACTGTTTGAAAGCATGATACATCATTCCTAAATACTTCAGAATACATTTCCTAACAATAAGGACATTCTCCTACATTACCACAAAACCATGATCATGCCTAAGAAAACCATCACTAAGTTAATAATATTATCTAAAATACCATCCATACTCCTCCAGTTGTCCCCAAAGTATATTTTACAGCTTTTGTGTTTTAAATTACTTGGATCCCACCAAGGTTCATGCTCTTTCATCTCTTCTAATCAAAGTGAGAACAATTCCTCACTTCTTTTTTGTTTTGTTTTTCTAGTCATTTACCTTTTTGAAGAGCCCAAGATAGTTGCCTTGTTGAATGTTCTACATTCTGGATTTGTCTGAAATTGGATTCAGGGTAAAATTTATGGTAAGGACATAAGTGTGTATGGTTTGGTGTGTACAGTATTTCTTGTTGCAACACTTCAGGAAATGGATGTCAGGTTGTTCCATAGGAACAGACTAAACAAAACATGTTGAATGAGTAAAATAGTATATATGTATATAACCTCTTCAGGTGTCATTTGCTCCAGTGTGTATAATTACAGAACTGGACTAAACAATAGGAAAGCCCTTTTAATGGTCCAAAAGCCTATGTTCTGAAGAGCTTCACAATACCCAGTTATGAAAAGGGTTTTGATCCAGTGGATGAAGGTATTTCAAGTAAGATTTCAATGGCAATAATTTTACCTTTTAGCTTTTTTCCCTTTGACTAGCAAAGTCATCGTAAAAAGTGCTCAATTCATGTTTTTGGTGATGATTATTCCTGAAGCGAGAATGAGATGAATAGACTAGAACGCCCAGGTTTAAGTAAGCCGTAAGAAACTGTGTTGCCATAAGATTTTAAACATGAGGATAATGACAAAGGAAGAGGGTCTTACCTGCCTAAATCTGGCCCTTCCTGGCCAGGTCATTAACACACTCAGTGATGACTTAGTGTGTTACTGGCCTTAAATTTCTCTGATTCCTAAAGAATCCATAGTTAAGATGTTCTGCGGCATTTTGCTTTTATTAAGAAACTTCAAACTACACCAAGAAAATATTTTTTTCAATACTTCTTCTTGAAGTCAGAAATTGCATTTTAAAAATAATTCTCCTCTGCTTTAATAAATGGCTAAAAAGGTTAATGGATTTTCTTTCTATGTTTGCAGTCACAGAAGCACTTATCTCTCATCCCAAGTGGATGTCCTATGTAATTGAGTGTGAAGTAATTCCAAAGTTGCATCGAAATCTTTTCAGACGTTACTATGACAATCAAACTTCCTTTTAAAAATGCAAACTCTCCATCAACCCACCAACCATTGAGTGAAATTTCACCTCATGAAGTAAATTTGGCTTTTCAGAAAGTCGAGGGGTGGGAGGGGAACCATTATGCATTCGCATTTTAATGGATTCTCCCACACACATCCATTCTTCTTGAGGTTGTAATAGACAGGCCAGTTGTCCTTATCACAGTCCCAGAATGTTGACTGTTAGAGGCTCTGCCTTCCTAAGGTTCTGGGAATCACTGTAGGGGGCCTAAACAAGAACCCATTGTTTGGAGAAATAAGAATGTAATGGAAAGTCACTGACAGCCCTTCCTGACCACTTATCACTACCTTTTCTATAGGACAGATGCCAGCCTAGGCAAAAGCTTGGGCAGGGATTCTCAGAAGGGGAAGAAAGGGGATGAGGCCTTATAAAAAGTCTCTGCGGTCCTAGAAGGTTTGGAGAGGCACATTCAAAATTGCCATTACTTTTATTTCATCTTGACCCCAAGTTGATCTTGAAATTTCTATCCATGTAACAGAGCATATGAGATTTTTATGTTTCTCAAATGGGGGGATGTCTTAAAGATAGTGGAAATACCCTGGACTAGTGAAAGCTTTATGGACCATTTCCTCCTTTAGCGACATTGGAGAATCAACTTCGCTGTCTGCACGTGATGCCGCAGTTAGGAATGTTTATTTCTACCTTTTGATTCAGTGATTTTGAGACCTCAATGAAACTTTAGGTCCCTAGAAATCATTTTGTTCAAAGCTTTCCTTTTATAACTTCAGGATTTGAGATGGTAAGAGGTGAGAGGGACTTGCTCAAGTGAACATGGGGCAAAGCCAGAATTTAGAGGCAAGCTTTCTGATTCCTCATCTCAGACCCGCAAAACTACTGTCTCGCCTCACTCTTCTTGGTTTGTGGCAGATGCAGCATGTTATATTGTCTGTAGTTTTTCTTCAGTACTTCAGTAAAATCATGTGAATGCCATGAGGGCAGAGGCGTTTGTCTCTTGAGAGCATTACTATACCTCAGCTCTAGAAAAGTGCCTGACACAAAGTAGAGCCAAATAAATATTAAATGAGTAGGCCAGGCACAGTAGCTGCGCCTATAATCCTAGCACTTTGGGAGGCCGAGGCGGGAGGATCACTTGAGGCTAGGAGTTCAAGACCAGCCTGGCCAACACAGAGAAACCCCATCTCTAATAAAAATACAAAAATTAGCTGGGTGTGGCGGTGGGCACCTGTAGTCCCAGCTGCTCAGGAGGCTGAGGCAGGAGAATTGCTTGAACCTGTGAGGCAGAAGTTGCACTGAGCTGAGATCGTGCCACTGCACTTCAGCCTGGGCAACAGAGTGAGACTCTGTCTCAAATAAATAAATTAAATAAGAATAAATATTAAAAGAGTAAATTGTATGTGTACATTTCCCATGTTCTTAGCATGGGCAGAGTCTTCAACAACCAAAATTCTGAGACCAAAAATAACAATAGCTTGACTTTCCATCACAACTTTGAGAAAATACACATGTACAGTACTTACTGTATATATTCATTTAATTCTACACTCTCAAGCAGTATTCTCAATGCTGGGTTGAAATTAGAATCAGCTGGAAAACTTTAAAAGCTATGAATTCCTTGGAACCTTTGTATTTCGTACGCTGGAGGTGAAGACTGAGCATCAGCATTTTTTTTTTTTTTTTTTTTTTTTTTTTTGAGATGGAGTCTCACTCTGTCTCCAGGCTGGAGTGCAGTGGCCGATCTCAGCTCACTGTAATCTCCACCTCCTGTGTTCAAGTGATTCTCCTGCCTCAGCCTCCCAAGTAGCTGGGACTACAGGTGCGTACCACCACACCCAGCTAATTTATTTATTTATTAAGTAGAGATGGGTTTTCACCGTGTTGGCCAGGATGGTCTCAATCTCCTGACCTCGTGATCTGCCCGCCTCAGCCTCCCAAAGTGCTGGGAATTCAGGTGTCAGCCACCACGCCTGGCCGGCATCAGCATTTTCTAATTGCTTCCCAGAGGATTCTCAGATGCAACCACTTTAGAGAACCACTGCTCTAAGAAATGTTAGTTCGCACCTGAGAAGCCCTAACTATGTGATTACAGCTGTTGGGGTTAGTTAGCATTTGAAAGACGTTAATGAGCTGCTCCCACTCCAGGGGAGGTAATCCTAAGCACTTTACCTATCTTTACCTTTGAGTAGTGTTGAAGGATTAATGGTTAATTAGCATTAGAAATGTTACTAATTATTTCTCATTGAAAGGAGAATTTGAAATATGTGGTTTGGCTAGAAAAGAATATGAGTCCTGCTGGGTCTCAGCTAAATATTTATTTAGCCTCACTATGCATCACTCACTTTTCTATGCTCTTGGAGTCTTAGGCCTATCATGAGTGCTAGGACTCTACCATATCTTATGTTAGGCCATATGTGGAGGAGTCTGTAATAATCTTGAGTAGACTAGAAAATTAGCTGAAATCTGCTGCTAGAATGTGGTTGTGGTTTCATTTGCTTCAAATGAACGTTTTTCTTTCTTTCTGTTTTTTAACAAAAAACATAGAGACAGGGTCTCGCTATGTTGCCCAGGCTGGTCTTGAACTCCTAGAGTCAAGTGATCCTCCTGCCTTGGCTTCCCAAAGTGCTGAGGTTACAGGCATGAGCCACAGTGCCTAGCCAACTGAATCTTTTATGCTGGACACTGTCCAAGGGCCTAAATGGACAGAAAACTGGGCTTCATGAGTTTACTGAATAGTCCCTGTGGCCCTTTGTGCCTATTGGCTGACATGAGTTCATATGTGTGGCAGAATTTGCACTGAGACATTATTTACTCTTACAAGGCACCTGCTGTAAGGTATGGAGGTGAGACCTACGGCATTTACCTACCTCTAATGTCAGGAGGCCGCCGATATCCATGAAAAGTAACCTACTGGGGGCAGCCCAACTGTGTTAGGGCAGTTTGTGTGTACTTTCTATCCAGAGCCCTGGGCAGAAGAACTTTAGTTTTGACTCTGCCTTTTGAGAGATGAAGGCAAGTGCCACAATCCTGTTGAAAATGTCTCCAGTACTTTTCTGGTTTTCAAATACAGGTGATTCCATTCCTGGCAGGGAAGGGGAAACAACAATGAATCGTATGTGCTTCTCTTTTATGACCTCCCTTTGGCATTTTTGAACATGTAACTGAGCCATGGCTTGCCGGTCAGGCTAAGTCAGCCACTTCTCTGGGCCAAAGAAAGTGAGTAACAGCTGTGACTGGGAAGGCTATTAAAAGGGATGGCAAAATGAGCAATTGTAAGTTTAACAGTGGAACAAGGAAACTTCCGAGTCAGAATCTGGCTACAGTCCTTGGAGCACTTCCTTTTAGTATAAAGGTGGGTGTTCTAAGGACAAGGAGTGTTAATAACAATAAAATTTTATGAGCTATAAAATGCTTTTGTAGAAAATAAAAATGCCCGTTTTAAAAAACAGCCTACATGTCCACAAATAAGAAAGTGGTTAAATAAGAAATGGTATGTCCATACATGGAAATTCATGCGGTTGTTTAAAATAACAAGATAGATTTGTTCGTGTTGATAGAAGACAATCTCCAAGATACTGTTACGGAGTGAAAAATAATCAAGTATCAAAATCAAATCAGCAGTGAGATCTCAACTAAGCAACATTCTCTGTTATTTTAATTTTAATTTTTAGCAATAATGTGTCTATTACTTATATAGTTAAAATATATGAAGATGATGCCTATAATCCCAGCACTTTGGGAGGCCAAGGCAGGTGAATTGCAAGGTAAAGAGATCAAGACCATCTTGGCCAACATGGTGAAACCCTGTTTCTACTAAAAATACAAAAATTAGCTGGGTGTGGTGGCGCATGCCTGTAGTCCCAACTACTTGGGAGGCTGAGGCAGGAGAATCACTCGAACCCAGAAGGCAGAGGTTGTAGTGAGCTGAGATCATGACACTGCACTCCAGCCTGGTGATAGAGCAAGACTCGGTCTCAAAAAAGGAGAAGGCGGAGGAGGAGGAGGAGGGGGAGGAGAAGGAGGAGGGGGAGGGGGAGGAGGGAAGGAGAAGAATGAAAAGGTGAAGTAGAATGTCTTGAACTTCATATTTTATACAGAAAGATAAAATTGCCCTTGGAGCTGAGCTATGGCACATGGATCCGAGTGGCATCGAAGCACCTATTTCAATCCCTAGGAGACAACAGTAAGTGTGCTTTAGGCGCTACTTCTCTGCTTCTCACTTTCTCCAGCTATAAACATGGTCATAATTCTGGTCACATGTCATTTCACCCATGGAAATGCATAAATCCTGAGGGGAGTGAGAAAAGGCTCATGGAGTGACACTGGAGAAGCTCAGGGATGCTTAGATAATGTTTAGTTTGAGGCTATGATAAAGCCAAATACACAAATATCAGAATTTACACCACAGGTGAACTTTTATGGGAGGGATGCTCATGAAAAACAAATGGCAGAAAACCCTTCTCCGGGGCAGTTTTGTTCTCAATTTTGATGAATAAGAGTTTTGAAAATACAATGTTGTTTTTTGTTGTCTTGTTAGAGAGCTAAATGTGCCCAGAATCTCTTTTCAAAAAGCAGATTCTCTCATATTTTTTTTTTTGCTTATTTGTTGTCATATTCTTTTTACATCAGGTTGTACCTCTCATGTTTTATAATGACAAATTGGATCAACATGGGAAAAGGTTGAACTGGCAGTGATTTCACCAGCCCCAACATCCTTGCATCCACCAGCTTGCTCCTTCAAGTTCAGCCCATTCCGTCAGCTCATCTTCAAGTGTCATTCTCAGCAAAGTTTTCTTCAAGACTTCCTGGAGCCTCTTGATAGAATCAGCTAGGTTTCAGGGGATAATTAGATGACTAGGGAAAGAAAAGGGCTTGGTAAGCCTCCCGGCCCACTTTCACTTGCATTCTTTGAGGTGATTGAAACAGCAAAGAGCCTTTTAATCTGTTTTAGTTGCATCCTGAGTGATTCCAGGTGAGATTCGCCCTAGGAAATCTGTTCTGGGCTCAGTGATTGTCTGCTTCTATTGGATGGAATCAAAACACTTCAACCTAGCTTTCACCAACTAGCTGTGCATCTGCAGCAAGTTACTTAGTGTTTCTGTGCCTCAGCATCCTCTCTGTAATATGAGAGCGCTAGTTTTGCTCCAACTTGGAGCAAGGGATGGACAGCTCTGGGATTTCATATCCAAGACCCTTAAACATTCCACAATCCTTCCCCAAAGATTTATCCTAATCCTTCCCTCAGTTTGGGTCAGGCCTAGAACAAAAACGTATAAGAAATGGTAGAAAAAGTGTCCATGACTACTTCTGACTTAGATAAAGAGACCAATGAAAATAGTAATGGCTCTGCTTGCGTCAGCAGGACATATACTAAAATAGAAGCTCTACAAAGAAAATTAACATGGCCCCTGTGCAAGAATGACACACAAATTTGTGAAATATTTCATATATTAAAAATAAATAAATAATAAACAAAGAAAAAAATTAAAAAGAAAATAGTGATAGCTGTGTCCATCTCAAAGAAAAGCCCAGGAGATTTCCTTTAATTAACCCCCTTTTAGGATAGAACATTAGGAGACCAGAACACATGATACAGGAGGTACTGGGAAGGTTCCTCTTTGTTAGTGTTTTGTCTTGGGGTTGGGAGTCGGTCTCTTCTGAAAGTTCCATAAACACCATCCACTGGCTGAGCATTCAAGGTGGAAAAGGAGACTGACAGCCACATTTGTTGACTGGGTGAGTTTGGGGAGAAATAGACACACAAAGGTCAAACATAACGTCCTAATTAACATTCCCCTCCATTCACAATTCCCTTCTCCCATTCTTCTTTCTTTTACTGAAAAAAAAGGGTACAATTTTAAATAGCTTAAGGATAGCAAACCCAGTTTCTCCTGAAACTATAAAAAGACCCCAGTGTTTTAACATAATTTACATCTCAGAGATTAGAAACCAGGAATAGAGACCCTTTTCAACCCTTCCTGAAGCACAGTGCATCATCCCTCTGGCCATGTGTCTCAAATCTTGATGCATCAGAATCATCTGGGTGCTTTGAAATTCAAGATGATGCATGGGAGTTACCATAAATCAACCCAGAATCCCCTGGAGTGGGGCCCAGGGATCTGTATTTCTGACAAGCTCCCACAGGTGATTCCTTTCCCCATAGCATTTGAGACCTTCAGCTTAATGGCATAATCAGAGTCCTGCCATTGCTATACATACACACACACACACACACACACACACACACACATATATATATATATATATATATATATATATATATAGTATTTTTAGTAGAGATAGGGTTTTGTCATGTTGCCCAGGCTAGTCTTGAACTCTTAAGCTCAAACAATCTGCCTGTCTCTGCCTCCCAAAGTTGGGATTACAGGCGTGAGCCACTGTGCCCAGTCAATAGCTGGTGTCATATACTCTATTCATTGACCACTCTGATCCATTTTGAAGAAAAAATGCTCCAGTTATTATGCTGTTTTAGAACACGGTAAGCATGTCATGTGCTAATTATGGCCAGTGACATCATAAAATAAAAGTGCATTACCGAATGCTTTCAATTTCTTATAATGATGGTAAGGTGGCATGTCATGGGGCCTTTTTAGCCCTAGACATCACTCCAAAGAATTCCAAACAGATATAGCCAAGTGCCCTTAGAGCCCAGATCTCTTCCCCTCAGGCTGTTTACCCAGGGAATAGGATGTCCTGAGGCAAGCTTCCCCCAAGTGAAGTGTTGATAAGTCTGCTTATCAGAAAGACATTACTGGGGGTGTGATATGTAGGGCATCTACATTTTCATGATAGGTAGTCATATGAAAGCTGACAAAGAAAAAAAAAGGGCAGTGATGTGGTGCAATGTCAACAGACAGCTGTCCCCTGCCTCTTGACAAATAGAATGACTTGCATTGCTGAGCCGTGTGATCACCACCAAAGGAATGGCCCTCTCATATTTCCTCCTGATTCACATATTCAGCGGGGTTAGCTTGTCCTCCCCTCCCTCTTCAGCTTCCCGGACACTAAGTCTGGAATGAAAATTCACCTGCCTCTGAGTTGGCGGGGGTGTTACTTGGGTTCCCAGGTTGGAAGATTATCTCACCCGGCCCCAGCTATATAAGCTGACTGGTGTGGAGGGGCCCAGCAGGGCCAACTCCAGGGATTCCCTCCAGGAGAGAAAAACATACAAGACGTCTTCAGCCAACATGATGGTACTGAAAGTAGAGGAACTGGTATGTAAGATGCATTAATTTTACAAAATGAAAACTGGTTCATCTTGGTTTTTATTTGAAAATTGAAATGCCCTTTGCTTTCAGGCATAATGCAAGGAAACTGAAAATGTCATATGTGGAAAAAGGTTGATGTGAGGAAACAAGTGAAATTGAAAAAAAAAAAAAAAATGGAGCTACCAGTAGTGAATTCTCTGCATATTTTCTGTTTAAAATCTCCTTTGGTTTTATTATCACAGTGTGGAATCACATGTAGTTATCAAAATGTCTTAGGGAAGAAATTTTATTGCAAGAATGTAAGTCTGGAAAGTTTACAGTCAAGGTGAAGAGTCATCCAAAGTACCTGAAGTTGAGTTTTAAATAAATAGAGAAGGTTTGTGATTTTTCTAAAAGAAATGTGATGAAGCAGGTTTAAAGTAGATTTACATATGTCAACCTAACCCAGGCTTTGATTTAACCAAGGAAGTAAGACAAGCACCTGAAGGTAATTCTGGGACATTTGTAGCAGCGTGTGTCGCAGCCCGAGGTCTGAGAGTGCACTGTGCGAAGGTGGCTGCCCCCAGGGGAGAAGGACCAAGAGCCTTCTGTAGCATTATCTGTGAAGAATGAGCTGGGACAAGGCTGCTGCTTCTGACGCTGCCATCTTCTTCCCTCATAGGTCACTGGGAAGAAGAATGGCAATGGGGAGGCAGGGGAATTCCTTCCTGAGGATTTCAGAGATGGAGAGTATGAAGCTGCCGTTACTTTAGAAAAGCAGGAGGATCTGAAGACACTTCCAGCCCACCCGGTGACCCTAGGAGAGCAACAGTGGAAAAGCGAGAAACAACGAGAGGCAGAGGTGAGAGCGTCTGCGGAATGCACTAGTAGGATATTGGGGCTGGGGTAGGGAATGGAAACGCCAGGGAAGGAGAAGAGAGAAACAAACCCAATCATGAAGATGTTTCTTTACCAGATGCTAGCCCATAAAGAGGCAACTTGTATGGAACAGATTTTGGGAAACAATTCTTTTACAAGACTATGACCTCTGAATTCTGAAGCAATGGTTAAATGTGCTGTGTTTTGATTGAAAGATACACATGTCCAGTGAATTTCTGATGTTATACACCATGTAGTTAATCCCAAGCAAGGGAGATCTCTCTTTCTCAATAACATGGTTTGTGGTCCGTGGATCATTGTTTAACTGTGTCTGCTGTCTGTGTTGACACAATCTGTGTTTCTCAGTTAATTTTCCTTAATTACTAGCACACATAAAATATGCTTTAGTTAGCTGTGGTCTCTGAACAGTCTGTTTTAGAGGCCCTGCTTAGTGAAAGAGAATGACATTGATATTTCAGAGCTTGACATTTATTCTTAGATTCTCTTTTTATCATGGTCAAAAATTAAACAAGGTTTTGAGCATAATTTTTAAAATCCTTCAAAAATCTAGGGCTTGTTTATGGCATTAATTACAAAGTCATCACTTAGAGACCAGACCATATCCCCAGTTACTCAAGGGCTGATTCTACAAGCAACAAGTAAAGATGATAGCAATTAGCTGAAAATTAGACTCCCAGATAAATATCTGAATAAGAAATCCCTAAAATGAAGTCAAAGATTTATATAATTTTAAAAAATGGTTTTGCTTAAACTGTTCACGTGTTTATCTCAGACAATGCAGATTTAGTTTGGACAACACCAGAATGCTTGTCAGTAGAACTCACCATATTTTTGAAATATGAATTTCTTTTTTAGCTCAAAAAGAAAAAACTAGAACAAAGATCAAAGCTTGAAAATTTAGAAGACCTTGAAATAATCATCCAACTGAAGAAAAGGAAAAAATACAGGAAAACTAAAGTTCCAGTTGCAAAGGAACCAGAACCTGAAATCATTGTAAGGGCTCTTTTGGTCTGTAATACAAGCCCAGTGTTGTGCTACAGGGGAGCAAATACCTGTGGAGGGTTAGATTGAAAGTTGGCAAGCTCACGGTAACTCTCATGCTATATGTGTGTATATATACATTTTATTTTTTTATTTTTTTAATTTTTGCTTTAGACAGAACCTGTGGATGTGCCTACATTTCTGAAGGCTGCTCTGGAGAATAAACTGCCAGTAGTAGAAAAATTCCTGTCAGACAAGAACAACCCAGATGTTTGTGATGAGGTAAGACTCATACAAAGCACTGCAAAATCCAGCTCATTGATTTCATGTTTCTTATGCTTTACTGCAGCCCTGATGGTATAGTTCCAAACTCCTTCCACCTGAAACAGTTTCCCCAGCTGATACTGCGTATGCCAGGAGCCTAATAGGAGAGTTCAATGGTCCAAAAAATAAATAGATATTGGATCAGTGCTACGGATTGCATTGCTTTGTTGTTGTTGTTGTTTTGCACTCATATACATCTGGCTGATTTTTCAGTTTTTCTTTAACTTCTTGGATCCTTATGATAAGACTTACAATATGGGCCAAAAAGTCCCCTTTAGAGATATATGATTGGCATCCTCTTTGATTGAAACCAAACGTATCAACACTAGACCAGAAATCTGGAGATTAGAATTCAGTGGCGGGCCAGCTGTACCACTACTTAGCTATTTGGCTTTAAGCAGCAATTTGCATCCTCTGGGCACTGGTTTTCTTATGTGTAAACATAGGGCATTGGAGTGAAATAATGCCTAATGCTGTTCCAGCTCTAATCCTCCATTAGCCCATTCATATAAAGCCAATTTATCAGAAATCACTAATCCTTTTGTATTCTTTCCCCCATGAAGTGAAATTGGGGATCACTTCTGAAGTTGAACTAAAAGCATGTCTCCCATTCTCCTAAAAATGAATTGAAACTTTTTGATAGTCAGTCTAGCTACAGGCCCAGATGCAAGAAAACTGTCTGATCTGCATGGTAAATGCTGTATGAACAAGGGAAGTGCAAGATACAAGAAAGGGAGATGTCAGCATTTAGGTAATTTTGAGCCTTTAAGTTCACATTCCTCAACGTAGGCCTTTGAGCCCTTAGAAATGTATGTTGCAGGAGGCTCAAATATTAGTTGCAGGATAATTGCTCTGATTCTGCAATTTTAGTTAACTTTGACATTTCTAATTCATAAAGAAGCACTTGAGTTTCTCTCAGTTACGTCAACAGAATCTTCAGCTTCATAGCTCTTAAAAGGGTTTATGCACATTTTAAATTTATTGCTATCTCTTTTTTTAAATCTCTGTTCTGATAGTATAAACGGACAGCTCTTCATAGAGCATGCTTGGAAGGACATTTGGCAATTGTGGAGAAGTTAATGGAAGCTGGAGCCCAGATCGAATTCCGTGATATGGTAAATATATTTCTTTGCTTGGGAATGAGCCAAAATAAGCAAACCATATGAAGCTTCAGAAAACCTCCGATGCAAAACTAGGCTGGCTGGATTGAAAATTGATCCGAGAGAACTAGGCAAAAGCTCATTTCTCCAAATAAAGTTGGGAGATGAGACTAGGTCATGTGAAGTATTTTCCATACATACTGAAAATAGAGGAATATTTCAGGGAAAAGAAGGAAGTGAAAGCTGTTAAACAGAATTCAGTATCCTCATCAGCAAGTTAGTCATTCATTTTCGACAATTAGCCTTTCGACAGCCTTATCCCTCCATTGTACACAGGGCAGCCTGCTCATGGTCCTTTGGCTGCCAGCAACATATACAAATTCTCTAGCTGCACACTTTATATGATAGATGTCAATTGCCACCAATGAGATCTGGGGCTAGACTGCATGTGAAATGAATTGCATCTATGGAAAGTAGCTGCTATTCAGACTTCAATAATTCAATAACTGGAATTTCTACAAAGACCAGTATGCAGCATAATTTATGAACTGAAGATTGAGCTGGGAAAATGCTTTATGTATTTAAATGCAGCTCAAGCTGATTTTACAGCAAAGTGGAAACGAGATATCAAAGAAATCCAAAGGCACTTGGCCAAAATTGAATCCAAAATACAAACACATTGAAAAAAAATTAAAGAAACAAAATATGAAGTTTACATGGAAACTAAAAAATCCTGAGTGTGGGATTAAGGCCAGGGGCATACCAACCACACAGAGCAGTGAGGAAGGGGTCTCCTAGGTTTAACTATGCAAGTTACAACTGGAGCCACACGTGACCACAGTTGAGGTACAGAGGCTGTGCTAGCAAAAATGAGAGCAGAAAACCCACAGGGGTAGAGAAAGAGTGACAGGGATCGCAGATGAGGTGTCAGATCCAGATTAAAATATTTTAGAAGGCACTACTTTTATTCTGCCAGAATTTTTAAGTACATGTGTTTAGAACTTCTGAGTACATTTGACAAAAGTGGCTAAAAGTTCCAGGCAGATGGGTGTTTGAATTTGTATTCTGCCTCTTATTAACTGTGTTTCCTGGGGCTAGAAAGTTGAACTTTTGGGAACCTGGTTTTTCTTATCTGTAAAATGTGCATAGTAACACCTACCTCAAAATGTTGCTGGAAGAATCAAGGTGTCTAGAGTGTAGCACCATGTTGGCAAGAGAAATGTCTCAATAAATGGTCGTTCTTATTCTTTTAAAAATTATTAGATTTATTAAGAGCCTCCTAATAAAACACACATATGTACACACACACACACATATAACTTAGCTAACAGATTTGGTAAAAAAAATCTTTGACTCCAGTTAGAATTGGTAGTCTAGATGGGGACAACTCATTGTTATCACGGATGCCTTGGCAATCAGGTTCTAATTCCCCAGACCACATTCTCCTTCACGTTGTCGGGTCTTTTTCCCTTCCGGTATAGCTCGAATCCACAGCCATCCACTGGGCAAGCCGTGGAGGAAACCTGGATGTTTTAAAATTGTTGCTGAACAAAGGAGCAAAAATTAGCGCCCGAGATAAGGTATTTCTTCTCCTCCTCTTCCCTTCATTCACCCCTTCCCCCTCCCTGCCACCCTCCTCCTTCTCCACTTCTCTCACTCTTCCCCCTCCCCCGCCCCTCCTCCCCTTCCCCCTCTCCATCTCCTAACCTCACCTCTCCCTTAAAGTCATCAGGAGGCCCTTGCTGTGTGCAGACACCCTAGTGACCACTTCTCCCCTTCGCGCATGTCTTGCGGTCTGGGACAGCCGCTATCCTCATTCCTAGCGAATCAGCAGCTTTTTCCAATTTTCCAGTTGCTCAGCACAGCACTGCACGTGGCGGTGAGGACTGGCCACTATGAGTGCGCGGAGCATCTTATCGCCTGTGAGGCCGACCTCAACGCCAAAGACAGAGTGAGTAGCTGGACACACTTGGGTTTCCCAAAGCTTCATTGCTTATGTATTTGGAATCACTCCCCCAAGCCTGGGTACCCTTGCAGGACCCACTTCCTTGCCTTAGACCTACCTTGAGCCTGTTTACTCTGCTTCTCTAGGAAGGAGATACCCCCTTGCACGATGCGGTGAGACTGAATCGCTATAAGATGATCCGACTCCTAATTATGTATGGTGCAGATCTCAACATCAAGAACTGTGTAAGTACTGGAAACCAGAAACACTGCTTGCAAACTTTCTAATTTCCAGAAGCATTTCTTAAATATGTGAAAAGACCTCCACAGTGGCAGTATTTGGGGGTCTAAATGCCCCTGCCCATTTCTCTGAGGACAGTGTTTATCTTGGCTAGGACTCAGGTCACATGGCCAGAGAAGGGGGAAGTCATAGGTACTGCTATGATTTCAGTGCCTGATAAGGTGCCTAATAATTCTTTCACAATTCGGTCTTGAAAATGAAAGTCAAAATTTGCACATCCACACAAATAACTAGAAGTCCAATCTGCCTTGGCCAGTCCTATCTGTTCAAGGGCTGAGAAAGTTAGAAGTAAAGACAGCTGCCATTTCTGAAATGGTCTAAATTCCACAAGGGTCAGTGCAGGCAATGAACTAAAGTTAATCAGTATCCAATCTGAGTAATTCAGAAGGTCCCTTTCCTCCTTACAGCAATGTGAAATGTCACCATTTTCTTCCAGGGGTAGCTGTGCTTTTGCCTGTATTTTTTTTTTTTTTCAGATAATTTCTATCTATTCTCCACTTGGATTTGTCTGCAGATCTCTCAAAATAATTTCCTATATTTAGGCCCTGAAAATTCTTGTATAAGTATGTATTAATTTAACTTCATCTGTAAGCAGGGAACATAACCAACTTTTCCTCATGGTCTCAATTTCCAGACAAACACCATCTAATATAAGCTTTAAAAATATTGCCCAGAGGAACGGATATAAATTTCTGAAGAAACAATTTTTAAGAAGCTTCTGAAAAAGCACTTTACAAAAAAGGGTGGGGGGGGAGGGGCTCTGTCATATAAATGCAAATAATTTTCTACCCTATTTGTGTTACAAAGACTGAGAGGAATATCTTATCCTTTTAAAAAAAAATCTGGCTTGGTGACAGGATCAAAGAATGGTGATAAATGAAGGTTGCTTGGGATGAGAAAATGTTAACAGTAGTGCTTCCTCAGGCTAAATATTGGAATTGATCTTATCTAATAATTTTTTTAACTATCAGAAAAAGGGCAAGTTCAATGAAATCTTGAAAGCTGCAGAAAATGTGACAATTTTATTTTTTCAGGCAGTGAGATACTACCAGCAGAGACAAATAGCATACAGGTTTAGGAAGACTGTGTAAGTCACCAGAAAAATCAGGATGTAAATGTCAATGGAGAGAAGTGCAAGGAATTTATGGAAGAGTAGCCCAAAATATACAAATAGGGCTCAGAGTTCTGAATTGCCAGTTAGATCCTTAGCATCAGGATTATGGAACTATTAATGTCATTGACCCAATGGATTCTTTCCCCCAAAGATCAATAACCGAGTGATGCCATCTTAAGGGAGATTGAGAACAACATAGAATATTTTCTCATTATCCAAACTCTATATTCATGTCTACTGATGACTCTTCCTAGAGAAAGGCTCTACAGAGGTGGGGAAGTTCCAAAATGAAGGTAATAGGGCCACTAATTTAAATACCTATAGATCGCATAATCTGACTTCTGGTTGGCCTTACTATGCCAGGCAGATGGCATAATTGTGGCTGCCAGTGTCTGTGCACATAACTCTTTTAAAGGTCCTCCTCCCCAACCCAGCCTATGTTGCTCTGTGGAACCACAAGTACCATGTTGTTAACTCTCCTGATGTTTTTCATAGAAGTCACAAATCCAGTTGGGAAATCTCTTGATTTCCAACTGTTGCCAATTCATACTAATCTTTACAAAAATCTAATTTCTGTTTGAGTCAAAACAAAACAGGTCTCTACTCTGGTTTGCATCTCAAAGCTGCCAATTTGCAGTCTCTGAGTTAAAAAGAAACTTCTCAATGAATAGAAATGGAAAAATTTAGGACTTCTCATACCTATAGATAAGAATTGAGAGATGACATGGTTTTAATATTTTTAAGTATCTTGAGACGTGCATAAGGGAAATCAAAATTTGGCCTCAAAAATTGTTTTTACACATGTCATTGCCATCAATTCCAAGAAAAATACATTTCCTGGGAAAGTCCATTGTAAATTCTGACAAGTTATGAAAAATCTGCTCTCGGGAACAGTAATAGTACCCATACAATACCCGAGTACTTAAGCCAAGTTATTGATGCAGTTCATTTACCACCACTGCTTTTTTTTTTTTTTTTGGAGACAGAGTCTCACTCTGTCACCCCAGCTGGAGTGCAATGGCATGATCTCAGCTCACTGCAACCTCCGCCTCCCAGGTTCAAGCTAGCTATTCTCCTGCTTCAGCCTCCTGTGTAGCTGGGATTACAGGTGTGTGCCACTGTGCCCGGCTAATTTTTGTATTTTTAGTAGAGACAGTGTTTCAACATCTTGGCCAGACTGGTCTCGAACTCCTGACCTTGTGATCCACCTGCCTCAGCCTCCCAAAGTGCTGAGATTAGAGGCCTGAGCCACCGTGCACAGCCCATTTACCACCATTTCTTATCAATCAAAGCACTATCCTTCAAATGGATAGGAACTGATTCTTGGTTCAAGAGGGATGCTGCCACCTCCAGGAGCCCATTCCACAAGATACTGGAAGATGTATGGGGGCATTTTATAAATTTCAAAGTGACTTGGGGTGCTCTTGACACTTAGTGTCTAGGGACAAGGGATTTTACCAATACCACATGAAAAAGATTGCTACTTTAAAATGGCAAAAGGATCCCTCTGAGAAACAGTGAAGGGCTGGTTTGAGTATAAACTGCAGATCACTCCTAGTGGAAACCATAAAACACTGTGATAACATATACCTATTCCTTACCTCATAAAATACACACACAGAAAGTGAATTTACAGATGTCACCCACCCGAAAGTCAAGTTTCCTTATCTCGTTTGATTAGGCTGGGAAGACGCCGATGGATCTGGTGCTACACTGGCAGAATGGAACCAAAGCAATATTCGATAGCCTCAAAGAGAACTCCTACAAGACCTTTCGCATAGCTACATTCTGAGGGAAACGACAGACTCTGTTCAGTGACTGTTCACTGGCATTTTGAAGGCATGGCACAAAAGAAGATACACTAGCCATAAAATCTAGTTTTTATTTATCAACATATTGTGAAGATGTACCTGATGAAGTTTTGAGAAAGCACAGCGTTATAGGTGTTTAAATTTCCTTTAGTGAAACTCTATTTTTATGTATTCCTGTTTATTTATTAACTGGCACACTACTGATATTCAGACCTTCATGATCATCCATTTGGTGAGCTGAGCTTCATTTGTACGTAACACTTCCAGAGACTTCCAATAGGTAGTTCTTAAACCAGGGGAAAGAGCAAAGTTCAAGTGCCTACTTATGTGTCATTCGCTCATGTAAGGGTTTTTAAGAGAGGGTTGATTATTGCAGCCCTCTTCTATCCTGAATTTTTAATGCAGAAGTTTGAATGAAGCAAGGGATGGCATGTAGGGACAGGAGTGGAAACAATGGAAGGAAAGTGATTCTGTGAAAAGGACAGTGAAGCCAGCCATTTACCCCCAGGCTGGTTTATTTATTTATTTATTTATTTTCTACTGAGTACACAGAGTACCCAGGTGAAGGGAATGTCATGAGTGTAAGTGCAAGGCAGTGGAAGGAGAACCCAAATGGACCATGCAGAATTGAATATGCTAAAAGAAAGAAAGAAAGAAAATGCAAACTGTAAATGTGTAAATGTTTATTGTATTGTATGTACCTTTTATATTCATAATAAAAGCAAGCAAACTCCAAACCTCTAAGTCCTTCTGTAAGTGTGCTGGGAATGTCCTATGTGGGAAAATAAAAGCCATATGGGAGGGTTTTTTCCCCGTTGTTTCCCCAAGTTTTGCAGATTAGAAATGTCCCGTAAAACAGCACTCCCAGTATTTCATGGGTATACAGACCACCTAGGGATCTAGTTAAAACGCAGATTCTGATTCAGCTGGTCTCGGGTGGGGCCGGAGATTCTGCTTTTCTGATAAGCTCCCAGGTGATAGGCCACGGAATGCCAACACCTAGGCTGAGAGTATAAAGATACAAAGAATTCTAGTGAGCTTTCAGTCCCAGTAATGTGTAGAAAGAGACCCCTGGTGGTCAGAATGATTTCTGCATGGTAAACCTGCTTTCCTTAAGAAGTTCCCAGCAGGGCTTAACTAGAGATTTTTTTTTTTTTTTTTTTTAGAGGAAAATTTTTTTTTTTCCCATTTTTTTTTTTTATTGCATTTTAGGTTTTGGGGTACATGTGAAGAACATGCAAAATTGTTGCATAGGAACACACGTGGCAGTGTGATTTGCTGCCTTCCTCCCCATCACCTACATCTGGCATTTCTCCCCTTGCTATCTCTCCCCAGCTTCCCACCCCCCCCCGTCCCTCCCCTATTTCCCCCCATCTGACCCCAGTGTGTAGTGCTCCCCTCCCTGTGTCCATGTGTTCTCATTGTTCAACACCCGCCTATGAGTGAGAACATGCGGTGTTTGATCTTCTGCTCTTCTGTCAGTTTGCTGAGACTAGAGATTTTTTTAAATTAAAATGTAAATTTTAAGCTCTGGAGTATATGTGTAGGATGTGTAGGGGTGTTACATAGGTAAACATGTGCCATAGTGGTTTGCTGCACCTATCAACCCATCACCTAGGTATTAAGCCCAGCATGCATTAGCTACTTCTCCTAACTCTTTCTCTTCCCCCACCCCACCCCCCCTACAGGCCCCAGTGTATTTTGTTCCCCTCCCTGTGTCCATGTGTTCTCATTACTCAGCTCCCACTTATAAGTGAGAACATGCTGTGTTTGGTTTTCTGCTCCTGTGTTAGTTTGCTAGAAATAATGGCCTCCAGCTCCATTCATGTCCTGCAAAGGACATGATCTCGTTCCTTTTTATGGCTGCATAGTATTCCATGGTGTATCTCTACCATATTTTCTTTATCCAGTCTATTATTGATGGGCATTTGGGTTGATTCCATGTCTTTGCAATTGTGAATAGTGCTGAAATGAACATATGCATGCATGTATCTTTGTAATAGAATGATTTCTATTCCTTTGGGTATATGCTCAGTAATGGGATTGCTAGGTCAAATGGTATTTCTGGTTCTAGATCTTTGAGGAATCACCACACCATTTTCCACAATGGTTGAACTAACATCAACAGTGTAAAAGTGTTCCTATTTTTCTGCAACCTCACCAGCATCTGTTATTTCTTGACTTTTTAATAATTGCCATTCAGACTCTATCCATCTGATGAAGGTCTAATATCCAGAATATACAAGGAACTTAAACAAATTTACAAGAAAAACAACCTCATCAAAAAGTGGGCAAGGACATTAACAGACACTTCTCAAAGAAGACGTTCATGTGGTCAAGAAACATATGGAAAAGAAAGCTCAACATCACTGATCATTAGAGAAATGCAAATTAACTAGAGATTTAACAATTCTTTTGGACAGGGACTGGCAGTGTCAAAGTCCTCCCAGGAGAGAACATAGACCACCACAGGCTAATATCACAGTGAGTCACAATTTTTTTGGTTTTCTAGTGCATACAAAAGTTATGTTTACATTATTCTGTGGTTTAATAATTGCACTATAGCATGATGTCTAAAAAACACCATACACACCTTAACTTAAAAAATATTTTACTGCTGGCTAGGTGTGGTGGCTTACGCCTGTAATCCCAGCACTTTGGGAGGCTGAGGTGGGCGGATCACGAGGTCAAGAGATCGAGACCATCGTGGCCAACATGGTGAAACCCAGTCTCTACTAAAAATACAAAAATTAGCTGGGCATGGTGACATGTGCCTATAGACCCAGCTACTCAGGAGGCTGAGGCAGGAGAATTGCTTGAACCCAGGAGGCAGAGGTTGCAGTGAGCCGAGATCGTGCCACTGCACTCCAACCTGGAGCCTGGTGATGGAGCAAGACTCTGTCTAAAAAAAAAAAAAAAAAAAATTAATGCTAAAAAGTGTTAATTGTCATCTGAGCCTTCAGTGAGTCATAATTTTTTGCTGGTGGAGGCTCTTCCCTCCATGTGGATGGCTGCTGACTGATAAGGGTGGTAGTTGATGAAGGTTGGGATGGCTGTGTCAATTTCTTAAAAGAAGACAAATATGAAACTTATCGCATCAATTAACTCTTTCATAAAAGATTTCTCTGTACCATCTGATGCTGTCTGACAGCATGTTACTATCAATAGAACATCTTTCAAAATTGGAGTACATCCTCTGAAACCCTGCTACTGCTTTATTAAGTTGGTGTAATATTCAAAATCCTTTTTTATCATTTCAACAATGTTTATAGCATCTTCACTAGGAGTAGATTCCATCTCAAGAAACCACTTTCATTTCTCATCCATAAGAAGCCACTCCTCAACTGTTCAAGTTTTATCACAAGATTGCAGCAATTCAGTGACATGTTCAGCCTCCACTTCTAGTTTTCTTGCTATTTTCACCACATCAGCAGTTACTTCTTCCACTGAAGTCTTGAACTCCTTCAAGTCATCCATACAGATTGGAATCAACTTCTTCCAAATTCCTGTTAATGGTATTTTTACATCCTCCAATATCCCATGAATGTTCTTAATGGCACCTAGCATGGTGAATCCTTTCCAGAAGATTTTGAATTTACTTTGCCTGGATTCATCAAAGGAATTGCTATCTATGGCATATAGCCTTATGAAATGTATTTCTTAATCAGACTTGATTCAGAATGCTCCTTGATTCATGGGCTATAGAACGGATGTTGTGTAAGCAGGTATGAGAACAACATTCATCTTCTTGTACATCCTCATCAGATGCCCATCTCTATCAGAGCTCTTGGGTGACCACATGCATTTTCAATGAGCAGTAATGTTGTGAAAGGAATCTTTTTTTTTTTTTCCTGAGCAGTAGGTTTCAATGATGGGCTTAAAATATTCAATAAATCATGATATAAAAAGATATACTATCATCAGGGCTTTGTGGTCCAATTTATAGAGCACCAGGCAAAGTAGATTTAGCATAATTCTTAACAACCCTAGGATATTCAGAATGGTCAATGAGCATTGGTTTCAACTTAAAATCACCAGCTAACAAGGGAGTCATCCTGTCTTTTGAAGCTTTGAAGCCAGGCATTGACTTCCCCTGTCTAGCTATCAAAGTCCTGCATGGCATCTTCCAATAGAAGACTGTTTCATCTACCTTGAAAATCTGTTGCTTAGTGTAGCCATGTTCATCAGTTATCTTAGCTAGCTCTTCCAACTCTTCTGGATAACTTGCTGCAGCTTCTCCATCAGCACTTGTGCTTCACCTTGTACTTTTATGTTACAGTGATGGCTTATTTCCTCAAATCTCATGAACCAACCTCTGTTAGCTTCCAGCTGTTTTTCAGCAGCTTCCTCACCTCTCAGAGTTCATTGCACTGAAGAGTTAGGACTGGATTAGGATTTGGCCTAAGGCACGTTGTAGCTGGTTTGGTCTTCTATCCAGTTAGCTCTGGATTAGCCTAATCCAGTTAGCTCTGGATGAGGCTTTGGCCTAAGGCACGTTGTAGCTGCTTTGGTCTTCTATCCAGACCACAAAAACTTTCTCCAGTCAGCAATAGGGCTGCTTTGCTTTGTTATTATTTGTGTGTTCATTGGAGTAGCATCTTTACTTTCCTTCACGAACTTTGCCTTTGCAGTCACAACTTGAGTAACAGGCATAGTTTTCAGCCTGTCTTGGCTTTCTGCATGCCTTTCTCAATAAGCTTAATCATTTCTAGCTTTTGATTGAGAGTGAGAGATGTGTGACTCTTTTTTTCACTTGAACACTTTTTGCTGGTCCATGGTAGGGTTATTAATTGGCCTAATTTCAATATTGTTTTGTTTCAAGGAATAGGGAGACCTGAAGAGAGGGAGGGAAATGGGGAAAGTTAGTCAATGGAGGAGTCAGAACACACAACAAAATTCATGGATTAAATTTGCTGTCCTATATGAGTCCAATTTGTGGCTACCTAAAACAGTTATGATAGTAAAATCAGAGGGTACTAACCACCAAAACACATATAATAATAATGAAAAAGTTTTTAATATTGTGAAAATTACCAAAGTGTGATGAGGGAGACAGGAAACAGGCACACGATGTTGAAAAAATGGCACCAATAGACTTGCTGTATACAGAGGTGCCACAAATCTCCAGTTTGTAAAAAATCCCATATTTGCAAAGCACAATAAATTGAAGCACAATAAAAGGAGGTATGCCAGTAGTTTTTTGAACAGGTGGTAGGCTAGGTCCTAAGACATGTGATGAGAAAAAGAGATTGTCCCTGGCATGCCCCCCTGGGATAGAGGAATATTAAATGAATAATGAGGAATAAATATATAGTCATGTCACCCAGAATGATGTTTCGATCAATAATATACAAGGGTGGTCCCATATGATTAAAATGAAGCTGAAAAATTCCTATCACTTAGTGACAGCCTAGCTGTTGTAACATCACAGTATAGTACATTACCTTTTCTATGCTTGTTTAGATACATAAAACACTTACCACTGTGTTACAGTTGCCTAGAGTATTCAATACAGTGACATGTTGTGCAGATTTGTAGCCTAGGAGCAACAGGCTGTACTGCTCGTAGTAGGCTGTATCATTTAGGTTTGTGTAAGTAACACTCTGTGATAATCACACAACAAATCCACCCATGATTCACCTTTCAGAATGTATCTCTGTCATTAAGTGAGGCATAAGCGCACAGTGTCAGTCTGTAGTAAATATGACGAAGGAAGCAATACAGAGTGCTGTGAGTGTCTAAGATGAGGAGGTTTCCATAAAGACTTCTTTGAGGTGGTAACCTTTAGGGTTTGTCTGAAAGATAAACAGGAGTTATTCAAGCATCAGGTGTTCCAGGTAGCAGGAATACTGTTCTATGGAATACAGCAAGGGTATGAGAAATGTTTGGCACTTGTGGAAAGACATGAAAGCCCATGAAGTCTGATGTGAAACACTAGCACCAGGAGACCCACTTCGTATAGGATCATCTATGTTAACCTCTGATATGCCTCTAACCATTTGGGAGAGTGTATAGGTATAGTCCATAATCAGAAGGTCTTCTAATTAATCTGGTCATAGACACATACAGAGTTGTGAGAATGGTTTGAAATATTTTTGTACCTTTTCCATCTAGTGCTTTACAATCCAGGGAGTGTACCTCCCACAGGCATTGGGGATTTTGTTGTTATATCTTTCACTCCCAATCCTCTTTGTCCACCCCTCTACCTTCCCCACAGCATCCTGGCTTAAGTTTGTCAGACTCTTAAGGCTCAGGGTTCTTTAGTTTCTTCCAAGTGAAGCACCTACAACACGGACATTTCTATTGCTAGTGCTAATGTCTCCTGTGGCATAAGTTCGATGTGTTACTGCCATGTGACCAACTTTTCTTTATCGTATCTGCCTCAAATCCAACCCCCCTAAAGAGCTGGGAGTGTACATGAGAGAAGAGAATAAAGAGTTTAAAAATTTTGTGTTGCCGTATATAAATATTTGTACTAATAACTAGGTAGAGGGCATGACAGACAATATGGAATAAATGCCATTAGAATAAGACCAGTGCTTAGTTATCTTAGTTATCTCTGCTAACAGAAAAAATAAACACATGGGGGAAATTTTTCAAGTTTTTTTTTTTTTTTTTTTTTTTGAGACGGAGTTTCGCTCTTGTTACCCAGGCTGGAGTGCAATGGCACGATCTCGGCTCACCGCAACCTCCGCCTCCTGGGTTCAGGCAATTCTCCTGCCTCAGCCTCCTGAGGCGCTGGGATTACAGGCACACACCACCATGCCCAGCTAATTTTTTGTATTTTTTTGGTAGAGATGGGGTTTCACCGTGTTGACCAGGATGGTCTCGATCTCTTGACCTTGTGATCCACCCGCCTCAGCCTCCCAAAGTGCTGGGATTACAGGCTTGAGCCACCGCGCCCGGCCATTTTTCAAGTTTTTAATCACGTAGTCATTTTTTAAAATAAGGTTCTCTTCTTGCCTTCCCACTGAGTCAAGTCTTTGCCCACAATCTTTCATTTTGTGTTTGCTGTCCAGTGAAGGGCACATCCCATTGGCCAATGGAGAGTCCTAGAAGTTGTTTTTGATCTTCTTTCCCTCAACCTTCTGTTTCAATCAACCACCAGGTCTTACCAAGTATACTATGGAAGTAGTGCTGTGATCTCTCTGTGTCTTCCATTTCTAGGTGCCTCTGCCCTAGTTCAGGTCGCAGTTACTTCTCATCTGGATCACTCGAACAGCCCTCTTAGGCTCCTGGCCTCCAGGCTTGCTTACCTCCAGCCTGTTTTTCAAGTTGCAGCCACAGTGATTTTTCTAAAATGCAAAGCTGATCAACTCACTCTCCTCTTTCAACCCTTTGATGACTTCACATTTCCCTCAGGATGAAATAAAAACTCCTAAAATGTCTTACAAAATCCTTAAAATCTGGCTGCTGTTAACTCTTTATTCTTATCTCTAATTACTTTCCTGGCCAAACTCTAAATTTCAACTCAACTAAATTTTCAGTTCCTTAAAAAATCCAGGCATTTGCTTTACTGTTTTCACATACTGTGCCAACTCCCTGGAAGTCTCTTCTTCCCACTACAGCCCACTCTGCCCCGTCACATCACTTCTCCTCAATCCTCCCCTTTGGTCTAGCTGTATTTCCTCCAGGAAGCCTTCCTGAGCCCTTAGATTTTGTTAGTTCCCCCAGGTGTCTTCCTGCTGTACTTTGCTTTTTCCCCATGTAATAACATCTGTCATACTGCCCTCCCTCTCCTCTTGAACACCCAATACTCATTATGCCAATACAGAAATGAATAACAAAGGGAGCAACACGTCACCAATAATTCTGGTTTCATGACATTCTGATTATTTCTGTGCACATTATGTATGGGCTTTATAATATATGTGTATTTAGTTTTGTAACTTTTTCAACTGAACAACTTCTTCTAGACCTCTTTATAGACGGTATTCTTTTGTTTCAACATACAATGGATTATTTAATCTTGTTATTATTGGATATTTAGTTTGTTTCCATTTTCACATTATTTTAGACATTGTTACAGTGAATATCCTTATCCATCCAGCCTTTATAATTAACCAGTTATTTCTGGATAATAAATTTACAAAAGAAAAATATTTGCATCAAATTATATTCCCTTCCACAATGTTACTGCCTTTCCCCACCATCTTGAAAATATCCACTTTATAAATCTTTTTTTCTTTTAACTTTCAACCTGATCAGCCAGATATATTTTTGGTGATTTTCCCCTACATGACTAGGAAAGTTCAGCACCTTCTTGCTTACTAGACATTTAAAAAATCAACTTTATTTGTCCAGTTTTCTAAGTCAGGTCTCCCGGAAGCAGCGTTTGAAATTAGGATTCTTGTGCAAGTGACTTACTGAGAGTCCTCTGTAAGGGAATGGGAAAAAACAGAACATGGCAGAAGAAGCAAAGATGTGGTTTCAGGAGAAAGCCACTCTCAGCCTAATCCCATGGGGTGCTCAGGAGCATAAATTGTACCACCGACGCTAGTGGGCTGGGCTGTAATGTCCTGCATCAGTCACTGCCCATGGACCAACCTCAGAGGAGACAAAACTTCCCAGGCATCTCCAGGTAAAGTAAAGTGACTCTCATCAGCCCAGGACAATCCTCTGGAGAAGAGTGAAGATAAGTCATTAGTACCCAACATCTTTAGCACCTGTAAACCTGGGACCACCACCCTGGGAATGGGGATCTGCGTGGATGCTAACAGCATGTCACGTTGGCTATTAAACCTTCCCGGAATATGCATTGTAAATGTTCTTTCCTAGTTGTTTGTATGTAGAGACAAATCAATGAAACTTTGTTTTCTGGCTTTAATGACCATGCTTAGCAGGTCTATTCCAATCCAAGATCATTATTTTTTTTAACTAACTTACATTTTCCTCTAGCATTTTACAAGTTTTTTTAAAAATTTAAATCTTTAATCTCTCTTTATTTACTATAGGTGTATATTGGGTGCAAGATAGAGATTTGACTTATTTTTTTCATAAATAATAGCCAACACTTCAATATTCAAATTAATATAACCAAGTAATAAATAATAAAATAGTGGGTACTGTTTTTTGTTTTTTTTTTTAAAGACAGAGTCTTGCTCTTTCACCCAGGCTGGAATGCAGTGGTGCAATCTCCGTTCACTGCAACCTCCGCCTCCTGGGTTTAAGTCATTTTCCTGACTCAGCCTTCCGAGTAGCTGGGATTACAGGCATGGCACACCACACCTGGCTAATTTTGTATTTTTAGTAGAGACAGGGTTTAGCCATGTTGGCCAGGTTGGTCTCAAACTCCTGACCTCAGGTGATCCATTTGCCTTGGCCTCCCAAAGTGCTGGGATTACAAGTGTGAGCAACAGTTCCCGGCTGTAGTTGGTACATTTTATATGATAGGCCCTGTTCTAAGTAAACCTACAAATACTAACCTACTTAACCCTTGCAATAATGTTACAGGGAGGGAGAACAGATGAAGTGAGGCAAAGAGAGGTTACATAATTTCCCCAAGGTCATAGCTAATGCGATACTAGCAAATTAGGCTTTTAACGCATGTACTTTTTCTTTCCTCTGTGCACTTAACTGGTGTGCTGTACTGCCTCTCCCAAATAGATAACCAATCATTTCAGTATCACTTACTGAACAATCAATCCATCATTTCTTTTTATAACTAAAATGTGATCTTGGACTCCCTTCTTTCACTGTTCTTTCTGAATTTCTGCACCAATGAGTTCTAATTACAGTACCAGAGTTTTGCCATACTCTGTAATATTCAGCATTGTAAGTCCCCTCCATTAGGTTTTTCTCTGAAATTTCCAGTTCTCACATTTACTTTTTCAGAATACCAAGTCTAAAGACCAAATGCATAAACAAGAAAAAAAAAAATACAGGCATTTTGATTTTAAATTTTGTTAACTGCATAGTTTGGGGGAGAATTTGATTTACAATTTGTCTCATTCAAGAAAACAGAATGTATCTCTCCATGTATTCTAGTCTTTATTTTCCCTTTCTTAATATTTTCATTAAGTTTTCTTTATAGAGGTCCTAAACATTTCTTGGTAATTTATGTCTCTGTGAATAGTGTTACCTTTTAAAATTATGTAACAGGTTATTAATCAAAACTGCTGGTTTTTATGTATTTATACATAATTGGCCCCTCTGCCAAACTTCATCTTGGTTTGGCAGAGGTATTGTCATCCTATAGCAATTAAATTAGTGGTTCATTCTAACAAAAGTAAATATTAGAAGGAAACCTGCCTCTGCTATTCACTGGTGACCAGCCATCATACCCTACTATTGTGAACAATGGCATAAACATGTATTAATAGAAAGCAGGCACGACTGCAAACACATACTACACAAATGTATAGTAAATGGACAGAAGCTGAAAGGTACTTATATTTCTATTGTTTTCCCCATTTACTTTACGAGTTTTCCAAGACCGTCATATCTACAAATAATTGTACCTCCTTTCTATAATATGAAAATCTTGTTCTATCTGGTCCAACCATAGCTAGTACATCACTAATTCATAAATTAAGGTGGGACAAAAAATTAAACATATATCCTGTTAAGCATTTTGAGCTTAAAACAGATAAATGTATACTCAGGTACCAATCTTTTAAATAAGGGTCAAAGCCTGTTCTTGGGAGTATGGATACACTGATGAGAGATCCAAAGTTGTCTTTCTTGAATTCTAGTCCCTTTAAAACAGAAAAGGAACTTGATATTAGTGAAGCAATCCAAGAGTTTTTACTGATCACTCCCAAATCTTGTTATCCTTCGCACACCTAATTTGACAGCAGTTCTTTGTAATGACTTATCTTTTCCAAACATTTCCAAAGTGTTGGCTTAGTTTTCCTGGCAATTCTTTATTTGCCCCCAATAGTTCATGAATTTTCATATTTTAAAAAATTAATTTACATAAAATGCTAAATACAGTTGGCACAAACAGATTTGTGAATAAACACAGCTGACTTTTGGTGAACTTAAGTGGGGTGAAGGCAAAAGCAAACTGGCACACAAGGAAGTGGCAGACTTTTGGTGTGTGGGCTCAGCAGCAGCAGCCTCAATTTTACAGAAGGAATGGGTAAGCTGATCCATCAGATTGGCCAAGTGGTAGTCAAAAATGCTTTTGGAGCCATCACACTTAACATGCACAAAAAATAGACACTACGAACATATCTATGTATGCATACAATATTCTTCTACTTGAATTTTGCCAAGGGTTTTTATTGTTATTTTAAAAATCAGGAGTGGATTTTAAACTTATTAAATGTCTTTTTGGCATCTATTAAGAATATTCTGATTTTTCTCTTTTGACCCATTAATATGCAAAAGGATACTGAATTAAAAAGAACTAGAAGGCCAAGTATGGTGGTTCATACCTGTGCCCTGTAATCCCAGCACTTTGGGAGGCTGAGGCAGACAGACTGCTTGAGTACAAGAGTTTGAGGCCAACTTGGACGTGGCGAAATCCCATTTCTACAAAAAAAATACAAAAATTAGCCGGGATGTGGTAGTGCATGCTTGTGGTCCCAGTCATTCGGGAGGTTGAGCTGCAAGCATGGCTTGTTGACACTCCAGCCCGGATGACAGAGTGATACCCTGTTTCAACAACAACAACAACAACAAAGAATAAATCTCACAAAAAAGGAATAAATGATGTACTCTGTTTTAATGTTTTTAAATCAATATTTTATTTAAACATCTATATTCATTGGTGAGGTTATAAAGTTTTCTCTTTTTAAAATTATATTTTCTCCAACCTGCAGAACAGTTTGCTTTCGTTTAAAAAAGTTTCTTATTCAGTTATACCTCTGGTTCTACTCCATTGTGTTTTAGAGCCCTTACATTAATATTACATAAATGCAGACATGTGCAAAAAAAGCTACTTGTACTTAACATGATCCTGTTATAAAAATAAATTATTTCCAAAGTTGATTGAGTCCAATGCTTTGCTATTTTAATACAGCTATTAGGAAAATCAAAATTAAGTTTTTAGGGGTTTCTAACTAAAAGTAAGGAATCCTATTTCAAAGACCTCATGGAGGTATGAAGCAGTGAAGGAAGAGTCCAAATGTAATTTTACATGTGCATCCTCTCTCCTTCTACAAACTCTACAGCAATTCCTTTTAGAAAAAAAAAATGTTAATTTGGTGAATACATGAGAGAAGCTTAAAACATCAACTAAAAGTCACTTCTTCAATATAAGTTTGAATATCTTCAAAATAACTACTATTTGAGTATGAACAAGAAACTTTTAAAAGAAGCTCTTAAAATATTCAAACATCTGGCTACACTGGTGGTCCATGTAATCCCAACACTTTAGAAGGCCAAAGTGGGAGAATGGCTTGACCCTAGGAGATTGAGACCGGCCTTGGCAACATAGTGAGACCACGTCTCTACAGAGAGAAAAAAAAAAGCCAGGTGTGGTACTGTGCACCTGTAGTTCCAGCTACTTGAGAGGCTGAAGTGGGAGGATCGCTTGAGCTCAGGCTTGAGGTTCCAGTGAGCTGTGATTATGCCACTGTACTCCAGCCTAAGCAACAAAGCAAGACTCTTTCTCAAAAACAAAACAAAACAAAACAAAAATACCTGAAACACCTTATTCAAGTGTATCTGCTGTTATCACTTACAAAAAGGAGAAATAAATAGTTTTTCTCTCTTAAAGTACATCTAAATTCATTAAGCTGGCAGTCTTTTGAAAAAAAATGCTTCACTAGGTTTTGTTTGTTGTTTTAATGGATTGGAAGTAAAACTGTTTTTATAGACTATTGATTTCTAGCTCCAAATGAAAACAGTAAATCACACAAAGGTTTTCTCTTTGTTGTGGCTGATGAAGTATAAAAGGGAAGAAGGGACTGCTGACAGACACTGGGGCATTCTTTTCAGCCCTCACACTTGGCTTTCTTGGGAGCTGGAAGACAATCTTCATCCCCTTCTGATGGCCGAGGTTTCTTCACTGTAGAAATAATTCCAAAAGCAGTTTTTCTAGTTTCTGTAAAACCAACAGGGAAAACATTGTGCTTGAAGTTAAGACATAATATAAAAGGAGGTGGTTTAACATATTACTTTAGCTAACAGTACTAGTAAATGATAAGCCATAATGAACTGTTATGGGTGCTAGTGTCATTTACTGTCATTATCTTTTTTCCCCAACATACACAAACATCAGTATATTATTAACATTTAATTTATTCCTAAAGATTACCTCATGCATAAAACTGCAGGACAGTGTTATCTCTAATGGTCTGTCCATGACACCTTATGCAACCAGAACCCAAGTCATAGACATTGGTGTAGCAGATGCTTTATATATGGTAGACAGACAGACACATCAAGAGAGCAGACACAGCAGTCGAGTGTATGGCTCCCACGTGGAGCACGTGCTTGCCTTGTTTTACAGCATGTACCCTCTCTCTCTATTAGAACATCAAGGTACCTCTGAAAGAATCAATTGCATTGTATTGTGAACACCCCACAATGGCCTGGTTATGCAAAAGGTGTTCAATAAATACTAGTTGAGTTAATGAATAAAATCAAACTCATAAATTTATTGATCTCTTATCTAACTGGTGACAATGAACAAAGAATAACTGGGAATTATTAGATGCTTAGATTAGGTTGGCAGCAGAATTCAACTTAAATTAAACCAATTTCCCCTAGAAACCTGCTAATAGGCCAGGCGAACTGTGTCCATATACACAGGGTATTAAGATGTCTAACAGAGAGTGCTTTTTCCTATAATACATGCATGTGAGAAGCACAGTAAGAGCAAATATAATAGGAATGGAGGCAGCCACAAGAATTAACTGCCTGGATAAAATTACGAGGTATTCATATAAAGGAGACACTCCTTGGAATAGGGTAAGCGGAATAAGAAAAGGAGAATATTCCTTTGCAAAGGCATGGAGAGAAAGGTAAGAAGAACCGAGATAAGATAGTTTAGGGGACAATACGGCTGGTATGAAGGAGGAATATGAAAAAATAATTAGGAGGAAATCAGGCTGGAAGAATAGCTTATGAAAGGCTACAGTGTCATGAAGAGACTCAAACTCTGTCCTCAGGAATGGAGTGGGATTATGAAGGACGGAGATACTCATTAGCTACAAAGGAGGCAGAATCAAAAGAACTTGAACAGAAATTTAGTTAAGAATTATTTCTTGACGGGGCACGGTGGCTCAAGCCTGTAATCCCAGCACTTTGGGAGGCTGAGGCGGGCAGATCACGAGGTCAAGAGATCGAGGCCATCCTGGCCAACATGATGAAATCCCATCTCTACTAAAAAAAAAAAAAAAAAAAAAAAAAAA